>NW_028318131.1:333750-515000 GCF_062004578.1 Staurois parvus | reverse complement strand
ATCCTAAGACACAAAGTTTGTGTCCTGTATATCTGTTCCATGAAACTACATATTTATTAGATTGTAAGCTCTTATGAGCAGGGTCCTCCTAACCCAAAGACATGCTGGAAGGTTAATTGTCCCTACTATGTGTATGTATGAATGTGAGTTAGGGACCTTAGATTGTACGCAGCTTAAGGGTTAGGGACCTTAGATTGTACGCCCCTTGAGGGTTAGGGACCTTAGATTGTACGCCCCTTGAGGGTTAGGTACTGATGTGACTGTACAATATATATGTAAAGTGCTGCGTAAATTGATGGCGCTATATAAGTACCTGAAATAAATAAATAATAAATTACATCACTGCTTCCTGAACTACAGAAGGGATGTGCCTTCTGATATTTGCAATCTCATTAACAAAATACAAAGGCTCCTCTGAATGGGTAGCAGGGGGGAGGGTTGGGCAGAGATGGCTAGGGGAATAGAAAGCATAGCAGCCGGGAGTCTTACAAACAGGAAATCAAAGAGAATTCAGAGTTTGATCTGAAAATTAATAGGCTATTTCAGAGCAACTATTGAGTGAACCAGACGATGGATGACCTGTTCAGTGAAGGTAGGAAATGTGAAGACGTTTTGCCCGGAGTTCTGCTTTAAATAAATGCAGACTATGGGAAGCTGTCAGCCCAATCAATCAAGGAGCAGGCCCCATGTGCGGGGATCCTTATATGACTTTGCTGCATAATATCACCACAATTTTGTTGTATTTATTTGCTCATTGGATGACTGGTAACACTGGAGATTTTCTTTTCTTACTTTTGTTCTTTTCATTACTGGATGGTTCTCTTCTACTGTTTTGTATATGGTTTATATACTGTTCTTTGTATGCCTTAAACATTAATAAATAATAGTTCTGATTTAAATAAAAAAAAAAAAAAAGCAAGGATCCGACAGGCATTGCAATGAGTCAGAGATCACGGTGAGCATTAGTAAGGTTAGGTACCAGCTATCTTTTTTTTTTTTTTACATGCTCTGTCTACCTGGTTTTTGGGAATTGTCCATATCCAGGTTATTATTATATTATACAGGATTTATATATTATTATTATTATACAGGATTTATATATTAGACAGGATTTATATATTATTATTATTCAGGATTTATATATTATTATTATACAGGATTTATATATTATTATACAGGATTTATATATTATTATTATTATTATACAGGATTTATATATTATTATTATACAGGATTTATATATTATTATACAGGATTTATATATTATTATTATTATTATACAGGATTTATATATTATTATTATTATACAGGATTTATATATTATTATTATTATTATACAGGATTTATATATTATTATTATTATACAGGATTTATATATTATTATACAGGATTTATATATTATTATTATACAGGATTTATATATTATTATTATACAGGATTTATATATTATTATTATACAGGATTTATATATTATTATTATTATACAGGATTTATATAGCACCAGCAGTTTGCTCAGCGCTTTACAATATAAAGGGAGACAATACAGCAACAATACAGTTCAATAGAAGAGGGATAGGAGGGCCTGATCCTGGGAGATTACAAATAGAGGTTACTAATTCAATATATTTCATCATCATCCTAGTTAAACAACAACAAAACAAAAGTGTATACAGAAATGACCCAGACACTTCATATGCAACCTTGACACAGTTTAGGTAAACACACAAGATGCTTTCTATGGAAGAACACTTTGTTTTTGCCTTTTCTCGGTCAGATTTGAGTTGCGGTCACCAGAACAGAAATGGAGCTCAGCGACCACCGAATGTTGTGACAATATGTCGAGCTATGAATGCAGGCTATTCGTGGAGGTTTTGTGACCTTCTGTCCGCAGTAAGATCAGTGTGCACGATGCAGAAATGTATTCCACAAACCATTTGAAGAGGAGTTCATGCACCGTCTCCTGCACTGGATCTGACGGCCTCCAGTGGATGGCTGTGGGTCTCCAGTCACCTCTGGAAGAATAAAAGGCCGCTACAAAGCACATAGGATGCTGACAGAGACCTGCAAAGCAGCAAACCGAAAATGTGTAATATTGCATTGCTGGTCTCCCGATTTGTTGACCTTCTGTAAGCTCTATTCAACATACAGATGCATGGAGGTTCATGGACAGCCACTGACAGCTAGTCAAGGCCTGAGAGTGGCCATAATTATTTTGCACTCAGCGGTCCCTCACAGTAACAGCTGCTAGGAGATCATATTTTGTTCTAGCCCCTGGTATTTTACTAAGGGATGGGGCAATGTTGAATGCACAGCAGTCCATAAAATCCACATCAGCATTGAATGATTTAAATGGTTAGTTTACCTTTTCCAGAAAAAAAGAAAAAAAAAAAAAAAAGTGAACACACCCTCCCTACTTCCGTTCCCTGCTGCACTTACCTTCATGGGTGCTGAGCTGTCTGTAACCACACAGCTGGTGTATTGGTCAGGGAATTGAATTTTCCACTCTTCTCCCTCTTCTTTCTGCAGTGCTTCCGGGACAGATTAGAGCGATGCTCTGTGCCAGCAAAGACCAATCAGAATCTCTCTGATCCGTCCTGGAAGCACTGCAGAAAGAACATGGAGAAGAGCGGAGATTCCAGATCAATGGACAGCTGCACTGGCTGCGTGGGCGCTGACAGCTCATCACCAACCATGGAGAAGTAAGCAGGGACCAGCGGGTGAGAATGGTGTACAGCAGTAGTCTCTAAACTGCAGCCCTTTGCTTGCCTTTGTCCAGCCCTTGGGCCCTATTGCTTTCACTGACACCAACAATGGGGCACTATTTTTTCCCCACTGATGATGGGGCCCTTTTCCTCCCGCTGGCACCAAGGATGGGGCCCTATTCCTCCCGCTGGCACCAAGGATGGGGCCCTATTCCTCCCGCTGGCACCAAGGATGGGGCCCTATTCCTCCCGCTGGCACCAAGGATGGGGCCCTATTCCTCCCGCTGGCACCAAGGATGGGGCCCTATTCCTCCCGCTGGCACCAAGGATGGGGCCCTATTCCTCCCGCTGGCACCAAGGATGGGGCCCTATTCCTCCCGCTGGCACCAAGGATGGGGCCCTATTCCTCCTGCTGGCACCAACGATTGGGTCCCTATTCCTCCCGCTGGCACCAACAATGGGGCACGTTTCCTCCCACCGACACCAACGATGGGGCACGTTTCCTCCCACTGACACTAATGATGGGGCACAATTCTTCCCACTGACACCAATGATGGGGCACTATCCCTCCCTCTGACATTAATGATGGGGCACTATTCCTCCCACTGATACCAATGATGGGACACTATTCCTCCCACTGACACCAATGATGGGGCACTATTCCTCCCACTGACACCAATGATGGGGCACTATTCCTCCCTTAATGCTAAACATCGGGCTTTATTCCCACTGATGCTCTGACTAGCCAGCCTGGCCCTCCTAAGGTCATAAGAAAAGTAAAGGGAAAGTTTCTCCAGGTCTTAGCAGGAACAGTGATACTTTAAGACTTAAGTTCTAAGCAAAGTGCTAAATCTTCAAACATTCCTCGGCAACGTACAGAAGACGTTACAAGGTAATTAGAGGCAGTTTAGTTCCATTATGGGGAATCCTTGCCTGAGCATTAGAAAAGCTTCAACACACCGAGGATCTGAGGGAAGATGACACTGTGACACAACATCACCTGAACATTCTTTCCAGAACACGCAGTAATGTCATAATAAAGAGCAAAGTGCAGTTACTCATTAGGGCTTGTTCACACTGTTCTTGTTATTTAAACATTTAAAACAAGTACATGTAAAGCCAAAACAAACCCCCCCCCCCCCCATTTTGGCTAGAGTTAGGGAAGGTTAAGGGCTCATGTACATGGGGCGTTTGGAAAACTCTTCTGAACGATGGAAACTGACTGCTGGAAAACGTAGGTTAAAAAAACGTCAGTTTAGCTGTGTTTGCATACCGTGTTTATGTGCGTTTTTAAAAGATAACCTCGGGAGACCTTCCCAAATGCCCAGAATGCACTAAAAAATAGTAAAAAAATTACTATTTCAGACAGTTTGAGAGAAATAGAGAGGGAGCAGAAGCAGAGAGAGCAGTATGTGTTGAGATGACCTCCTAGATTGTAAGCTCCAAGGATCAGGCCCTCCTATTCCTCTTGTACTGAACTGTATTGTTGCTGTATTGTCTCCCTTTATATTGTAAAGCGCTGAGCAAACTGTTGGCGCCATAAATCCTGTATAATAATAATATATAAATCCTGTATAATAATAATAATAATAAATATAAATCCTGTATAATAATAATAATAATAAATATAAATCCTGTATAATAATAATAATAATAATATAAATCCTGTATAATAATAATAATAATAATAATAAATATAAATCCTGTATAATAATAATAATAATAAATATAAATCCTGTATAATAATAACCTGTCTTTTCTGGTCATGAGCATAATGCGGCACGGTCTACCATATTTTCTTGCACGCGAGACCTGGAACTGTGCTGGTGTACCGCGTCCATTTGAATACGGGCAGCACAGTGGCTAAATGGTTAGCACTTCCGCCTGGCAGTACTAGGGTCATTGGTTCAAATCCCAACCACGGCACCACCTGCCTGGAGTTTGCATGTTCTCCCTGTGCCTGCGTGGGTTTCTTCTGGGTACTCCGGTTTCCTCCCACACTCTAAAGACATGCTGGTAGGATAATGGGCTCCTGTCTAATTGGCCCTGGTACGTATGAATGTGAGCTAGGGACCTTAGATTGTACACCTCTTGAGGGTTACGGACTGATGTGAATGTAATATATATATATATATATATATATATATAGTGCTGTGTAAATTGATGGCGCTATACAAGTACCTGAAATAAATAAATAATAATACATGGAAAATGCTTTGCATGTATTTCTGATGATGAAACAAGGCTCAGGACATGGAACAGTGTGCGCGCTCCCAGCACAAAGACAGGTACGCAAAATATGCGGAAAAAAAGCGCAGTTCTGTGAGGCCGCATATTTGTGTTACGTCGGCGTCAAGGAAGAATACAGATGATGAATGTATTTAGACAATATTTGCATATCCTGGAGTTCAGTTTTAAAAATCAAAAATACAGAGTAAATGTATATAAAAGTTTAAAATATGCCTACTCTGAATAATTCCCTTTTAATCTTGTGATCAACATGAAATCTCAGCCATACTTCTAAATTAACAGGCAAGAGTTTCCATTATGCGCAGAACGCTTTGCTACCATGAGATGTATTTATATGCATGTTTTCTGTCATGTTGACATCTTTTGCTGTCAGGATAAAAAGAGCTGTCATGACTGCTTTTTACCTTCCCTGTGATTCAGAAAGCTCCGCTGGGACTGAATGATCTTCCACTAAGAAGTATTATACAGTCCCCCGGGAAGCTAGGATCTGGAAATATCTGCGTGACACCTGTATCTATAGTATTAACATAAGAACAGTAAAACACTTGGATAATGTTAACATGACAGAAGAAAAT
Source organism: Staurois parvus (assembly GCF_062004578.1). Classification (NCBI taxonomy): domain Eukaryota; kingdom Metazoa; phylum Chordata; class Amphibia; order Anura; family Ranidae; genus Staurois; species Staurois parvus. The sequence continues at coordinate 509,473 of NW_028318131.1, read as the reverse complement.
GAAAAGCATGCAGTCAATTCTGTAAAATTCGGCTCTCTAGTGGAATCAAGTTTTAGTGATGAATTATTTAGTTGGGCCCAGTGACAGCTGGTATGGTTTCAGATATCCCACGTTCAATGATACACTCGATACGTAAACAAAGCACACATTACCATTCTCTGGTTATATCAGACTTTGTATACACCATGTCTCACTGCTGAAGAACTACAAGTCCCAAACTGGGCTGCATCCTCTCCTTTCCCCTCACTTCTGTAGGGCACAATAGTTGTGATTATGTACACGACACATCCCACAGTCCACAACCTACCTCAGGAGCGAGGAGAGGGTGGCTACGCTCCTACATACAGTGGGACCATGGAGAACAAACATCGCCACCCTTTAATCCATGTTCACCAACATTGGCAAAGTGGTTAGCTCGTCCGCCTAGCAGCACTAGGATTGTTGCCATGACGGGCTTTCAAGCCAATACCTGCCTGGAGTTTGCATGTTCTTCCTGTGCCGGTTTCCTCCCACCCTCCATACCATGCTGGTAGGTTAATTGACTTCTGTCTAAATGGTCTCCAGACCAAAGAACAGGAGGTACACAATCCAGATCAATCCACAACAGGTGCAGGCTCACCACCACACACGATGCCATAGGAAGAAGGGTCAGCCGCACACCGGAGGATAGATGAATATAGTGTGTATTTATTGATCCATCGGACACACAACACCAGGACATGAATACAGGACCTGTTAACGCGTTTCACACGATCTCACACTCCATCTATCCTCTGATGTGCGGCTGACCCTTTTTCCTATTAAAATGGTCTCCAGTAAATGAGTGAATGTGAGATAGGGTCCTTAAGCCGGCCACAGACTGTTCGTATCTCTGCTGGTTCAGCAGGGACCGGCCTAAAGTAGAACCATGTATGGGCAGGCTGCATGTACACCAAGTTGATCGATAGACCAACCTGTCAGATTTTACATGTGATACAATAGCCACCAGCAGTAGTCAATGTGTTCTCCCGGTGGGACTGCTCCCCTTCCATCACTATGTGCTCCCGTGGGACTGGTTCCCCCACCCATCACTGTGTTCTCCCAGTGGGACAGGTCCCCCCCCCCCCATCACTATGTGCTCCCGGTGGGACAGGTCCCCCCCATCACTATGTGTTCCCGGTGGGACAGGTCTCCACCCCACCCATCATTGTGTTCTCCCGGTGGGACTGGTTCCCCCCATCACTGTGTTCTCCCGGTGGGACTGGTTCCCCCCATCACTGTGTTCTCCCGGTGGGACTGGTTCCCCCCATCACTGTGTTCTCCCGCTGGGACTGGTTCCCCCCATCACTGTGTTCTCCCGGTGGGACTGGTTCCCCCCATCACTGTGTTCTCCCGCTGGGACTGGTTCCCCCCATCACTGTGTTCTCCCGCTGGGACTGGTTCCCCCCATCACTGTGTTCTCCCGCTGGGACTGGTTCCCCCCATCACTGTGTTCTCCCGCTGGGACTGGTTCCCCCCATCACTGTGTTCTCCCGCTGGGACTGGTTCCCCCCACATCACTGTATTCTCCCGGTGGGACTGGTTCCCCCCACTTCACTGTTTTCTCCCGGTGGGACTGGTTCCCCCCCCCATCACAGTGTTCTCCCGGTGGGACTGGTTTCCCCCCATCACTGTGTTCTCTCGGTGGGACTGGCCCCCCCCCATCACTGTGTTCTCTCGGTGGGACTGGCCCCCCCCATCACTGTGTTCTCTCGGTGGGACTGGCCCCCCCCATCACTGTGTTCTCTCGGTGGGACTGGTCCCCCCCCCCCCCATCACTGTGTTCTCTCGGTGGGACTGGTCCCCCCCATCACTGTGTTCTCCCGGTGGGACTGGTCCCCCCCCCCCCATCACTGTGTTCTCCCGGTGGGACTGGTCCCCCCCCCCATCACTGTGTTCTCCCGGTGGGACTGGTCCCCCCCCCCCCCCATCACTGTGTTCTCCCGGTGGGACTGGTCACTCCCCTGCTGAGAAAACACAATGGCTCCGTGGGAAGGATTCCCCCCCCATCAACATGATGGTGTTGAAGGGGGAAATCGAGCTATTTTCTTTATTGCAACCTATGGATGCAGGAAAGAAAATCGTTCCGTCTACAGCCGGCTTTAGAACGTAAGCTCCTTGAGGGCAGGAATTGATGTAAATGTATAAATGTCCTGTTTAAAATCTGTCAGCACTATACCAGTACCTGTAATAAATGAACAATACTACAGTGTAATACATATCAATATCTAGGCGGTACCTAAACCTGCTGTAACTATCGATATATGTCTAGACTTGGCAGAGAAGGAATCAGTCCTTGTGTTACTGATCGATCAGCAAAGTCATTAAATATAGAAGCATCGTCAGCCAGTGGGGTCTGCAAGAATACGGCTTCTGGCCGAATATTATGTAATAAGGTGGTTGTTCCTTTAACTGCAAGAGCATGACAAGAATCCTAAAGTAAACAAGCTCAGCATCTTCAGATTTTATTTAAAGGGAACCTGTCACCACATTCTCATTAGTGACTTTTTTGGCATTGCCATTGGTGCCTAATGCACAGATAAAAAAACAAAAACAAACAAACAAATTCTTGGCTGAGGAGAGAGCGTTCTGAACTTGGGACTATGTACAACCCCTAGACAGCTTTCTCTATGCTTATCTATGAGATAAATAGAGAGCCATTCCTGGAACGAGCCACAAAGTCCTGAAGCATATATGTCCAGGTCCCTGGCACAGGTCCATATACATCGCAGCACAGTGTGAAAGCCAGCACAGCCCTGAGGAGTACGCTGCTTTCCAGGCTGTTCAGTTTAAACAGCTATTACTGGATCAATAACACAATCATCAGTCCCTCCCCTCATGCCAGGGAACTAGGTGTAATCCAGGACTCCCGTCTGTCCTTTCACCCCCAAATCTTGTAGACTTCACCTCCGCAACATCTCCAAGATACGGCCGTTCCTAACCTCGGAAACCACTAAGCAACTTATCCCCTCCCTTATCTCTCGCCTTGACTATTGTAACTCCCTCCTCATTGGCCGACCTCATCGCAGGCTATCCCCTCTTCAGTCTATCATGAATGCTGCTGCCAGACTCATCCACCTTACTAACCGTTCTGTATCTGCCCTCTCTGCCAATCCCTCCACTGGCCTCCATTTAGTGTCCTCCACCCCTCTCTCTGCCAATCCCTCCACTGGCCTCCATTTAGTGTCCTCCACCCCTCTCTGCCAATCCCTCCACTGGCCTCCATTTAGTGTCCTCCACCCCTCTCTGCCAATCCCTCCACTGGCTCCCAATTGCCCAATGGATATAATTCAAAACACTAACACTAACATATAAAGCCATTTATAACTCTGCTCCAAATTACATCACCAATCTTGTCTCCAAATATCACCCAAACCGTACTCTCTGCTCCTCGCACGACCTCCTGCTCTCTAGCTCCCTTGTCTTCTCCAGAGCTTCCCCCATCCTCTGGAACTCTCTACCCCAATTTATCAGACTATCGCCTACTCTGCTCACTTTTAGGCGATCTCTGAAAACCTCTCTCTTCAGGGAAGCCTATCCTGCCCTCAGCTAATAATGGAATCTTCTACTCTTCCAACCAGTCCATCCCCTACAGTTACTACCTTTTGTCCCAATAGCCCCTCCCTCCTAGATTGTAAGCTCCCAGGATCAGGGCCCTCCTAACCCTCTTGTATTGAACTGTATTGTTGCTGTATTGTCTCCCGTTATATTGTAAAGCGCTGAGCAAACTGTTGACGCCATATAAATCCTGTATAATAATAATACCAATAATACTTGGTAAACCGAGAAAAGGAACTAATGAAAATCTGATGAATGATTCCCTTCAAATTGTCATATAAAGCATGGGCTGATCCCACTGTTCGGCACAGAAACAACACTGTTTACCAAGAGTCTTGCAAAACAGCTGAGTGAATAAAACAAAGCGTGTATTGTGTGATGGATGGAAGGGAACGTGCCGCCATTGCGATACCTAAACATGACTTCCTTAACAAGCCTTGTAAAAAAGGAACCGTTACATAAAAAGGCCATTCAAATAACAGCTCTTTACAGGCATTACCAGATCTCTGCCTCCACTAGCAAAACAAGTAATAAATTGTTGAAAAGTCGAAAACCGTGGGAAATTTCCGTTGGGAAATGTATTTTTGGCCTTATGGAGCATACTACAGGCTGCAGCGAGGGATCAAGGATGGCCGAGTTTATATGGATTTGGACAGTATAAAAATAAATAATTGGGCATTAGGAGAAAACAGCGCCAAGACTATGTGGAATGTTAATAGGATAACCCATATCTATCAGGCAGTCTTAAGACAAAAATATCCAAGGACTAGTATCTGTGCTCTGAACAGTATTAATACATCATTGCCCCTGGAATTCAGAAAGTGGCTCAGACATGACATGGTGGTGGGGGCACGGAGACCAAAGAAATCAATTCCAGGCTCCCCATCTTCAGTGCATGTTCAGCCCCAGCGTCATTAGATGTTAGCAGCCTGGTGGCTGCCTGCGGCCTAGCAACCAATGACACTGTGAAGCCGACAATGTCCTAGCAACTGAAGAGGCTGTGCCACCTACATCATGAGGGCGCCAGAGGAAATAACTGGAGGTAAATAAGACCAATAAGATATTTGTTCTTTTTTTACCTTGTTGCAGCTATAGCAGCATGTTAGAAAAGTGTCACAAATAAGAACTACACTATATTGCCAAAAGTATTGGTTGGCCGGCCTTTCCACACACATGACCTTTAATGGCCCCCCAGTCTTAGTCCGTAGGGTTCAATATTGAGTTGGCCCCGCCCTTTGCAGCTATAACAGCTTCAACTCTTCTGGGAAGGCCGTCCACAAGGTTTAGGAGGGTGTCTATGGGAAGGTTGGACCATTCTTCCAGAAGCACATTTGTCAGGTCAGGCACTGATGTCGGGGGAGGAGGCCTGGCTCACAGTCTCCGCTCTAATTCATCCCAAAGGTGTTCTATGGGGTTGAGGTCAGGACTCTGTGCAGGACAGTCAAGTTCCTCCACCCCAAACTGGCTCCTCCATGTCTTTATGGACCTTGCTTTGTGCACTGGTGGGCAGTCATGTTGGAACAGGAAGGGGCCATCCCCAAACTCTTCCCACAAAGTTGGGAGCATGAAATTGTCCAGAATGTCTTGGTATGCTGACGCCTTAAGAGTTCCCTTTACTGGAACTAGAGGGCCAAGCCCAACCCCTGAAAAACAACCCCACACCATAATCCCCCCTCCACCAAACTTTACACTTGGCACAATGCAGTCAGGCAAGTACCGTTCTCCTGGCAACCGCCAAACCCAGACATGTTCATCGAATTGCCAGACAGATTCATCACTCTAGAGAACACTTCTCCACTGCTCTAGAGTGCAGTGGCAGCGTGCTTTACACCACGGCATCTGGCGCTTTGCATTGCACTTGGTGATGTAAGGCTTGGATGCAGCTGCTCGGCCATGGAAATCCATTCTATGAAGCTCTCTACACACTGTTCTTGTGCTACTCTGAAGGCCACACCAAGTTTGGAGGTCTTTAGCTATTGACTCTGCAGACAGTTGGCGACTTCTGCATGCGCTGACCCCGCTCTGTCATGTGACGTGGCCTACCACTTGGTGGCTGAGTTGTTGTTCCCAGTTGCTTCCACTTTGTTATAATCCCACTAACAGTTGGCCGTGGAATATTTAGTAGCCAGGAAATGTCATGGATGGACTGCACTGGTGGCCACCTATCATGATACCACGCTCAAATTCACTGAGTTCTTGAAAGCGACCCATTCTTTCAGAAATGTTTATAAGAGCTGTCTGCATGCCTAGAGGCTTGATTTTATATACCTGTGGCCATGGAGGGGATTGGAACACCTGAATCCAATAATTTGGAGGGGATTGGAACACCTGAATCCAATGATTTGGAGGGGATTGGAACACCTGAATCCAATGATTTGGAGGGGATTGGAACACCTGAATCCAATGATTTGGAAGGGATTGGAACACCTGAATCCAATGATTTGGAAGGGATTGGAACACCTGAATCCAATGATTTGGAAGGGATTGGAACACCTGAATCCAATGATTTGGAGGGGATTGGAACACCTGAATCCAATAATTTGGAGGGCGGGCCCAACACTTTTGGCAATATAGTGCATGTAAATTTGTCACAGGCCTCAGTACTAGCTCTGAAAGAGTTACATGAATTTCCTGAATCAACCCAATAGGTTCTGTAAAAGTGAGACAGACAGAAAGAACAGAACCTATAGTAACCAGAATTAAAGTGAATGTGTCATGGGAAAAGTAAAGAGGCTACCTTTGCCAATCTCTCCTTTGAGAATGTTAGTTCCCTGGCTGTCATGCTGATGCTTCACAGCTTTCCAAACCTCTGACCCAGATCAAGTATAGAAATAAGGAATTCTGACACTGGAGCTCTCTGCCTGATCAGCTTCTGGGTCTCAATCGCCGGCCACTTTCATTGTCCTAGCGGGGATGACATCGCTCTTTTGAATGCGCGGGAGGTCAGTCGAAGTTGGCATTGCCGAGCTTTAGGACCGGTTCACACACTAATGCGGTGCGAATTCCACCTGTTTTTGACTGCGAGTTTGGTGCAAATTTCTGTGTCAAGTGTGATTCTGATGAGAATTGTTCAGCAGTTCAGGTTCAATTCAGATGCAATTCTGATAAGCCTCCCACTGACTTCAAACAGCTGGATTCACATTCATGTGAACACAGGATTGCAATTTCAATCCAGTCTCTATTGAAGTCTATGGAGATTATTATTATTATACAGGATTTATGGCGCCAACAGTTTGCTCAGCGCTTTACTATAACGGGAGACAATACAGCAACAATACAGTTCAATACAAGAGGGTTAGAAGGGCCTGATCCTAGGAGCTTACAATCTAAGATTTAATTTCAGGTACTTAAATAGCGCCGTCAATTTACGCAGCGCTTTACATATATATTGTACATTCACATCAGTCCCTAACCCTCAAGGGGTGTACAATCTAAGGTCCCTAACCCTCAAGGGGTGTACAATCTAAGGTCCCTAACCCTCAAGGGGTGTACAATCTAAGGTCCCTAACCCTCAAGGGGTGTACAATCTAAGGGCCCTAACCCTCAAGGGGTGTACAATCTAAGGTCCCTAACCCTCAAGGGGTGTACAATCTAAGGTCCCTAACTTACATTCATACATACACATACTAGGGACAATTTAGACAGGATCCAGTGAACCTACCAGCATGTCTTTAGAGTGTGGGAGGAAACCAGGGTACCCGGAGGAAACCCATGCAGGCACAGGGAGAACATACAAACTCCAGGCAGGTGGTGCTGTGGTTGGATGAAATCTTCTCTGGACTGAACTCGCACAGGACCCTTTTTTAACCAGATCAGAATCGCACTGCATAGATGTGAACAACCTTCATTGAAAACAATGTTGTTTTAGATGACATGTGAATCTATGCCTTTCACACCAGATCAAATCTGCACATAATTCGCATCAGGGTGAACCGGGCCTTAATGCAGAAGAGACAAAAGCATGCCTCTTCTATATTTAAATCCCTGTCTGTTTGCTTTTTGTTTTTTTTGTAACCTAAAGTTCCACTCTAAAAGCAGAATTGTTCCAGATACAGCCAAGCTGTGTAAAGTATTGAATTCAGACACAGCCAAGCAACTAGCATTTTCTTCAAGAGGGTCAGCACTGGCAGCTTCTATATTTTTCACATTAGAGTGTCATTTTAGGTTTACTAAATTTAGGTGGGCACTGTACTTCCGATATTGCTCTGGAACACCTGTACTAAGGAAGATGAAAAATTCAAATCAAATCAATACTGGAATACTATATTGATTGTGCAGTAAGATCATTAATCCCTGCCTCACCATGCCTGGTCATTGATCCCCACAAACTTCCAAATAGAATGCTAGCTAAGGCCCCATGTACACGGGACACTTCTGAACAATGGAAACTGACTGCTAGAAAACGTCTGTTTAGCCGCGTTTGCATAACGCGTTTATGCGCGTTTGCGTTTTTTAAAGATAAGCACAGGAGAACCTCCCAAATGCCCAGAATGCACTGAAAAGTGGTAAATTATTAACTATTTCAGACAGTTTCAGAGAAATACAGAGAGTAGAAGCAGAGACAGCAGTATGTGTTGAGATTAGCTTAGGTGTGAGTTGCTCATTAACATTTCTTTTGTTTCCAAGGGTGGGAAAGGTGTCTGGTGGAGGGAGTCACTAAGGTCACCTGGCAGGGGGTCTTCATGAGGAATTTGAGGTGTGAATGGTCATTAACATATCTTTTGTTTCCAAGGGTGGGAGAGGTCTGAGGTGTGAATTGGTCATTGCAATGTGTGACAAGCTTAGTAGGAACATCCTGTGTTCAGTGTTTTGTCCATCTGAGTACCTTGAAAACGCTTTACATGCATTTTTCATGATGAAAAAAGGCTCTGGACAGCATCGGGAACTGGAAGAGTTAAAAAAAAATTTCAGACGCAAATGCTTATAAACGCGATCGGCAGCGTTTACAAGCATTTTGCGTTTGAAACGCTGATAAAATCGACTGCTGAAAGCAAGTTTTCTACGTTAAAAAACAACAACTGTAAACGACGATGTGTACACGGACACATAGGAAAACATTAGGGAGAGTTCAGGGGCTGCTGAAAAAAACCGCTGAACAGCTCCTAAACGTGAGCTAATCAGCTGCAGTGTACATGAGCCCTTAGTTATCACTGGAACAAGCAGATATTCATGACTGTTACCTTGCAATAATATATAAGGGACCCCGTGTTCAAACATGGGTACAAAACAGGGAAGCCTTCAATGACAACAGCACAAGGAGATCATGTGGTCCATTTCCCAATGTTAAGTCACATGACAGCAAAACAGGCCAAGTCCCCATATTCTATATACTAAGCAATAATGTCACAGGGATGAGCAAGCAGACCAATATAGATCAGCGGGAGACAGGGAATATAGATCAGCGGGAGACAGGGAATATAGCACAGCATTTTCTGTAACAAGTGCAGAAACATTTCTCGCCGTTGTAATCAGATCTCTTTCTCCAAGACTACAGGCAGCAGGAGAGGACGGTGGTTGTTTGTGAAACATGTTGTCCATTTATATAGCAATTATGTAATCAACGAGAGATAACCATCATCAGCAGAAAAGTAACCCAGGTGCTGCATGCAAACATGCCTGACAGAGCAGCAATTGGTGTGCAGATGCTGAGCACACGGGGAAAGCGACAGTAAAAGCAACACTGCACTGCAATTACAAGAGACAGCGAGGTCATTCGTCCAGTAAACAACAGAACTTAAAGAGTAACTCCACTTCGCTTGAGGAAAAAAAAAAACAAAAAAAAACCCACCAACATTCCCCTCTGGGTGATCTATGTACATTGCAGAGATTTTACTAAACTTTTTTGCAGATTCCTAACTTTTTTCAATCTGAATAAACAGCGGTTTCTCTGAGTCCATGTGGAAAGTGAATCAAATAGTAGCGATTTTATAATGATCAATCAGCTGCTGCACTTTCAGGGTTCTATTGAGGAAAACAGCAGGGTTTGCATCCCTTTAGATATGATTTCCCTTTGGGAGTATTGCACCAAAAAATACTTTTTTTTTTTTTGCAGGTGATGCCCAGGATTTGACTTGCATCTTAGTGCAGACTTTTGGGAAAATCGGTAAGCCAATCACACAAGCAAATATCTGGAGGGGGGGGGGGGGGTCTGTACACCATCTGTGTATAGAATGCCTCCAGCTAGCATTCCACAGAAATACATATTGAAATGCAGTGCTGCAGATTGAAAAGGAGATGTCATTTTTAATAATACCATATGACTTGTCTATCAAATATAAAAATACACACACACATATATATATATATATATATATACACACACACATATATACACACACACACACACACACACACACACACACACACACCCCCCCCCCCCCCCCCCAAGGATCAGGACCCTCCTATCCCTCTTGTATAGAACTGTATTGTTGCTGTATTGTCTCCTGTTATATTGTAAAGCGCTGAGCAAACTGTTGGCGCTATAAATTCTGTATAATTATATATATATATATTATATATATATATATATATATATATATATATATAAAATATATTTTTTTTTTTGCTATTTTTTCTCACAAAAGTGGAGTTACCCATTAACATACAGTATCTTGAAGTGTTGCACCTCTCAAACACAGCCATATAGATACCGCCACAGATGGTATAATAAACAGTTGTGTACACCAGTCTGTCTCAACCAGGGTGCCTATAGGTTTCTTCAGGGGTGCCTTGAAAAAAATGCCTAAAAATTGTATACAAGCCAGCGGGAGGATAAAGCCTGCCTTTTAGTTACACGTAAACCACAGATTTTCATTTTGCACCATTACAACTTTCTAGCGGCCGGCGACATAACAACCAATGATGTCATCAGTTGATAAGAAGGACATTGGGCACCTGGACAGCATCCTTGCCTGCCCCTTTCCTGCCTCTCTCTCCGTGTGGACTGGAATCACACTAGTGTGTGAGCAAGTGAGAGAAACTGAGGAAGAGGAGAAACCATGGAATACTAGTCAGTACCAGTGTGGGAAGAATAAATCACCTCTAACATTTGGTGTCCTACATACGCAAATGTTGCTGCTCTGTGTAAAACTATTAGTTTAGTTTTTCTACATTTTGTAATGGGTGACTCAAGACTGAGCAGAATTTCAAAGGGTGCCTCAAGACTGAGCAGAATTTCAAAGGGCGCCTCAAGACTGAGCAGAATTTCGAAGGGCGCCTCAAGACTGAGCAGAATTTCGAAGGGCGCCTCAAGACTGAGCAGAATTTCGAAGGGCGCCTCAAAACTGAGCAGAATTTCGAAGGGCGCCTCAAGACTGAGCAGAATTTCGAAGGGCGCCTCAAGACTGAGCAGAATTTTGAAGGGCGCCTCAAAACTGAGCAGAATTTCGAAGGGCGCCTCAACACTGAGCAGAATTTTGAAGGGCGCCTCAACACTGAGCAGAATTTTGAAGGGCGCCTCAACACTGAGCAGAATTTTGAAGGGTGTCCTCAAGGTTGTACAGAATTTTAAAAAGAGTGCCTCCGAATTGTGAAGGATTTTAAAGGGTGCCGTAACTGAAAAATGTTTGAGAAACACTGGTGTACACAATGTGGTTATACTGTCCAGCACAGCTTGTAGGTGGCGCAGTGTAAACAACGGCACTGTGTGAACAGTAGAAGAAATAACAAGCAATAGAGTAAATGTTTCAGACGTCTTTACTTAAGGTGGACCTAAAGGTGGCAGACAAGTGAGCTGTAACTACACTAGGTGGTGCAGCCACACTTTACCATCCATTCTACAGCTTACAGCCACCATGCTATTGGAGGTGCAAGTTATTACCAGGCAGCTTTTCCTATCCCTAGATCCCATTCCTTGATGACACCATAAATATAAAGCAGTATTCAGCGGCAGGCGTGGGCGGGATGTGTCTGATGTGTCAAAGTCCTGACAGGCACCTATGTGGCTATAAGAACGGAGTGTGCCTAGGCACTATCACATCAGTGGGACAATATGCTAAAAGGTACATTTGTTTACAAGCCATTACCAGGCACTTCCTAGATCCCATCCCTTGGTGACACCATCAATATAATGTGGTATACAGCAGCAGGAGTAGGTGGGATAGGTCTGGGATGGATGACAAAGTCCTGACAGGCACCTGTGATGCTAAAACTGGGTATAAATGGAGAAACAGAAAAAGGGCGCACCGACCTAGTGCGTTATCGTTTAAAATAATTTATTGAACAAAATAGGTATCATACTCACAATGGACATAATAACACAGGCATGTCAAACTGAACAAGATGTATGATCCAAACAGCATCTGAGTCCATACGATGGAACCCTGGATGACCAACTGGCTAACGCGTTTCGAGGACACAACCTCTTCCTCAGAGCCAACACTCATGGATGACAAAGTCCTGACAGGCACCTGTGATGCTAAAACAGGGTATGCCTAGGCATGGTCACATCTGCAATAGCTTTACCACAATCAGTTGGGCTTACTGACACAATTAAGACAGCAAACTTTCGATTTCAATGTCCTTACCCCCAGTTCACATATATGTGGCCGTGCAGGCCGCATTTTGCGTGGGCACAAGAGCCCATTCATTTGAATGGACTCCTGTGCCCCGTGACACGCAGGGAAAGAAGTCCCTGCACTTCTGAAAAAGTAGCCCGCACGGGAACCTCGGTTCCCAATATGGTTGCGTTTTCCAGTGCTGGCGGCGTGCTATTAGAACTAATGGCACCTGCTCGCGGGGCCGCATTCCTCTGTGCGGGTGGTGCGGCTGCACAGATTTTCGTGTGGATCCGCAGCAGCACATATGTGAACCAAGCCTTAAAACAAACCGGTCATTTCCTCAGCCAAGTAACAGCTGCTGTACAGCAGGCTCCATAAGATAATGCTACGTGCACAATGTAGCCCACCTTTCCCATAATCCAATGGGATTTGTATAGGACAGGACATACTCAACATGTGACACTGTTCAGACAAATTGGGTTAGGGACCTCAGATTGTACGCCCCTTGAGGGTTAGGGACCTTAGATTGTACGCCCCTTGAGGGTTAGGGACCTTAGATTGTACGCCCCTTGAGGGTTAGGGACCTTAGATTGTACGCCCCTTGAGGGTTAGGAACTGATGTGAATGTACAATATATATGTAAAGTGCTGTGTAAATTGATGGCGCTACATAAGTACCTGAAATAATCTCTTCTCTACATGCGGTCAAAGTGCTAAAGTTACAAAGCTTGTCCGAGCAATTAGAAAAAAGGGTATGGAGAGCTGAAATGACACACTGCAGAGCTCAGCGAGGAGAGTTCTGATTGCTGATTAGAGGGAAGGGACACACAAAGCTCACAGGAACAGAGCTGAGGCTGTCAATCTGCTGAAAGTTCCTCTTGTCACCATTTTTCTCTTGGTGTCAGGAAAACTTGTTAGAAGTGATTCATGCCGATAGAAGGAGGCAGAAGAGAGAAATGACAGAACTCTGGATTGAGACAAGTACAAACTATAGAGGGATATGCTTTGCTCATATTTCATATCTGAGGTCTACAACCACTTTAATAGTTGTTTCTCTAGATAAAAGGGGATTTGCGTGTCTGGAAAAAGTCAGTGTTAAATAAAGAAGTTTACAAAGTCTGTTGTAGTTCTGCCATTTTCTTCATTGGTTCACACAGGATGCACGCACAATTGCACAGGAAACCAGTGACACTGATGGGTGGATTTTATCATCGAATCTTCTATTTGTTTCTATTAATATAAGTGGAGATAACGCAATACATCCATTTACTGTATTTATTTATTAATTAATTAATTAAGTGCTGCATATTCTTGTTCAAATGTTTTTTTTAAATCTGCATTCCCGGTCAATATTTTGCACTGGTATGTGCACATATGAGCATAATTTTTAATGTTGATAAATTTTGCATATAGAATGTAATGTACATGCGAATGCACACAACACAAAATGACAAAGACACTAAAATTCCGTTCAGAAATGCTCAAACATCAGCACCGTGTGTAAGAAGCCTTAGCTTGGTGGCTGACCTTTAGGCTAGGTTCACATCTGTGCAGGTGGTGCCGCTGCGGATCCGCATGGACATCCGTGCAGCCGCACCACCCGCACAAAGGAATGCGGACCCGCTGGCAGGTGCCATTAGATCTAGTGGCAAGCCGCCCACACTGGAAAACGCAGCCGTACCGGGAACGGAGGTTCTCGTGCGAGCTGCGTTTTCAGAAGTGCAGGAACTTCTTCCCAGCGATGACACGAATGGGCTCAAATGAACGGGCTCTTGTGCCTGCGCGAAGCGTGACCCACACGGCCACATATGTGTGAACCTAGTGTTAGTCCTCATGCACACGGGACGTTTTTATAGCGTCTGTTTTTGGCTAGTTAGCTCCCCAGCATGTTATCCTATGTGTCCATGCACACAGACCGTAATCGTTTTTTGGCTGGGAAAAAAAAAAAAAAAAAAAACTCACTTTCTAGGAGGAGTTTTTTAGCTGTAAAAACCAACGCTGAAAAACGTGGAAAAATGGTGCAAACCGGCATTTTTGGCCTTAAAAATGTTTTTTTTTTTGTAAAAAACCGCAAATGTGGAAAAACGCCGCTAAACGCTAATGCAAAAACACACATTTTTAAAACGCGACATCACACAGCTAACGTTACCAGCGTTATCAAAATCAAAGTGTGCATGGAGCCTTATTTCTAATTCTCTCTCCCAGACTTAAAAAAATAGAAAATGCTGTAAAGTTTACTGAGGATTTAATTTGTTTACACGAGTGTTACAGTAATCCCTGTTGTAGTATTATGCAAAGAGCGGTGCAAGTCTACAAGAAGTGTAAACTAATTTTACCTTCATAGGTTGCAGATCCTCTCATTTCAAATCATCACACCCACTAATTGCAGGTCCTAGCAGTAAATTACATGGGGACTTGAAAGTGATAGACTGGGGTGGTGGGTGTAACGCTCTACCATTAGCTAGTGTCTCTGTAAATGACAACCAAGCAGCTCTGACCATCAGACCGGCTCATTACCCTTCAAGTCCTATTTCAAAGAAAGCCAAAATGTTCATACCGTGCGCTGGCAATGCCTGGATCAGCTGCAAGCAAAACAAACTCTGTGCCATAATCCAGTACATGCACAGTTGGCTGCTGAACATAAACCAACGCTTTGCAAGTCCAATGTTCTCTCTCACTTTCAGTCGCTGTGACGTTGGTCAAAAGTACAAATAGACAAAAAATATTAAAAGACAATAACAACCTGACAGGAGTTCTAAGCCCCTTATAACTATCCAAAATAAAAAAAAAAAAAATCCAGGTTTTAAATTCACTTTAACCCTAGGTTCACATCTGTGCGGGTGGTGCCGCTGCGGATCCGCATGAAAATCCGTGCAGCCGCACCACCCGCATAGAGAATTGCAGACTCGTGGGCGGGTGCCATTACTTCTAATGGCACGCCGCCCGCACTGGAAAACGCAACTGTACTGGGACCTGAGGTTCCTGTGTGGGCTGTGTTTCCCAAAGAAGTGCAGGGACTTCTTCTCTACGGGGCACGGGAGTCCATTCAAATGAAAGGGCTCTCATGCCCGCACGGCTGCATAAGTGTGAACCGGGGGTAAGGGTTCATGTACACTGCAGATGACAAACTGACGTTACGGAGCTGTTCAGCGTTTTTTTCAGCAGCCCCTGAACTCTCCCTAATGTTTTCCTATGTGTCCGTGTACACATTGTCGTTTACAGTCGTTTTTTTGAACGCGCCAAACTTGCGTTCAGGAGTAGATTTTATCAGTGTTTCAAACGCCTGTAAACGCAGCTAACCGCGTTTATAAGTATTTGCGTTTAGAAGCGTTTTGAACTGTTCCATATCTAGATGCTGTCCGGAGCCTTTTTTCATCATCAGAAATGCATGCAAAGCGTTTTCCATGTATTCAAATGGACCCGGTACACCAGCGCAGTCAGTTCCAGGTATTCAAATGGACCCGGTACACCAGCGCAGTCAGTTCCAGGTTTGGCGTGAAGGAAACAATGGTAGAACACGCCGCATAATACTCATGATGGGATCCATAGTGACTACAACCAGAAAAGACAGGTCACCTCCACACATACTGCTCTCTCTGCTTCTGCTCTCTCTATTCCTCTCAAAATGTCTGAAATAGTTAATTTTTTTTACTGTTTTTCAGTGTATTCTGGGCATTTTGGAAGGTCTCCTGAGGTTATCTTTAAAAAATGCTTCTAAACCGCAAACGCGGATAAACGCGGTATGCAAACACGGCTAATCTGACGTTTTTTTAACCTACATTTTCCATCATTCAGAAGTGTTTTCCCAACACCCCGCATACATGGAGCCTAAGAGTTAACTGACACCAACCTCTGCGATACAACCCAAGAGCTGGTGTGCGGTCTGGTGGGACTGCCTCAGTGCCGATGCATGGATCCCAGTGCATCACACTGTTCACTTTTTTTTTAATCAACTTTATTGAAATGTGACATATTAAGTTCAATTGCTGGCCGCACGGTGCGAGGTGGTGGATTTGCTGGTGCTGGTAAAGTGTGACTGTAGGACCCAGGCACACCTGGCCTAAGCAACCAGAAAGGGGTCAGTCAACCACTATCACCAGACCAAGGAAAAACAATAAACATGACGCTGAGCTCTTGGATGGTTCGGACACACAAAACTACTGAAGAGGAAAGGTAAGGTGGGGGTTGGGCCACTTAAAGCGGAGTTCCACTCACCCTGTCAAAAAATAAAAGTCAGCAGCTACAAAAGCTGTAGCTGCTGACTTTTAAAAAACAGCCACTTACCTGTCCCTCGGTCCCGTGGTGTGTCCCCCACAGCCCGTTTCACCGGCCACCTGGATTCCAGGAGGCCGGCAACTTCAGTGTGGGCACCCAGCTGTGATAGCTTGCGGCTTCACAGCCGGGTACCCACTGCGCATGCGCGAGTAGCGCTGCGCTTCATGAATGGCCCTGTAGTCTTCTGGGATCTGTCACGTGTCCCAAAAGACTACAGGGAGGGAGGACACCTTCTGCTTCCAATCGCCTAGGCCAGGGGTAGGCAACCTGAGAGCCGCAGGAATAAGTTCCATCATGCCTCTGCAAGTCATAGCTGTAACTGTCAGTTTTGTAATCTTTGCAATGCCTCATGGGAAATGTAGTTCCACAACAACTAGAGAGCCACAAGTTGCCTACCCCTGGCCTAGGCGATCGGACCGGAAGTGGGAGCGGGTACCTGTCAAATTCGGGGTACCCGCTGCCCCCCAAAGGTGCCAATCCTTAACGGGGAGCAGGGGACCAGTCCGTAAAGCAGAACTTCCCCTTTTGGGTGGAGCTCCACTTTAAGCTCTTCTTGGTTTGTGCTTCCTGTTAAAGGCGGAGCCAATAACCTCTCAAGTAAGCAGTCCTGGAAGATGATTGGGGGAAAAAAAAAAAAAAAAAACCAAAACCACTGCACAACGTACACCGCCACAATGCAGTGGTGGTAACCAGGAACACCGGAAACGAGGCATTTGGCTTTGTCGTGCAGTGGGTCTGTACTGGAATAGCTGCCCAATGGAGTCCCATCACATTTGAATCCTAAAAGAGTACCTGTCACAAAACAAATATACAAGTCATCACCATAGACTTTCCCTTGCAAAATGCTAGATACCTGGCTGTCTGGTTAGAGTACTTCCCATGGGATCCGCTTGACAGCCAGGAAGGTCACATTTTATGAAGGCTGTCAGTAATGCAGATTATTTCTCTAATTTGTAAAAGAAAGGATGTCAAATGATTAGAGGAAACATATTTATGTCATTTATTTGAACCACGATAAAAGACAATCTACACATAGCCCAAGTATCATTAACGAATGCATGCTCCAATTTCTTTCCTAGCTAGCAAGGCTCATATGTGGAATGTGGCACGCTGCCTGCTCTACTTCCATTCTGGGGCATAAAGCAGTCAGTGAAAGTGTCAACCATTAGATCCCAGAAGCAGTGCAAATAGCAGCAGTTCTGTCTGAGGAGGGGGGGGGGGGGGGGGGGGGAGGATGTGTTTATTGAAATGTTCAGTAAAGAAGCTGCACAGAGCAGAAACAGGAAGCCCGGCATCCAGACCTCAGACATTTAACTCCTAAAGCAAGCGTCACAGGATGCAGGTTTGACACCTCAGAGACCCATTCTTTCATGTTATACTGTAATGCAAAATGTGAAACTCGGGTAGAGTATGTATTCGATCAGGGGTCTCCAAACAAGGGGCCAGTTTACGGACATTCAGGCTTGGGGGGGGGGGGGGGTTGGGGCAGACTGTGGTCAGCAAGAGTGAAAATATCCTGCTGTCAGTGGGGGTAAATAATGCCACATCTTTGGTGGGGGGAATAGTGCCCCCATCACTGGCGTCCGTGAGGGGGAATAGTGCCCCCATCACTGTCGTCCGTGAGGGGGAATAGTGCCCCCATCACTGGCGTCCGTGAGGGGGAATAGTGCCCCCATCATTGGCGCCCGTGAGGGGGAATAGTGCCCCCATCACTGGCGTCCGTGAGGGGGAATAGTGCCCCCATCACTGGCGTCCGTGAGGGGGAATAGTGCCCCCATCACTGGCGTCCGTGAGGGGGAATAGTGCCCCCATCACTGGCGTCCGTGAGGGGGAATAGTGCCCCCATCATTGACGTCAGCGAGGGGAATAGTGCCCCCATCATTGACGTCAGCGAGGGGAATAGTGCCCCCATCATTGACGTCAGCGAGGGGAATAGTGCCCCCATCATTGACGTCAGCGAGGGGAATAGTGCCCCCATCATTGACGTCAGCGAGGGGAATAGTGCCCCCATCATTGACGTCAGCGAGGGGAATAGAGCCCCATCAGTGGTGTCAGCGAGGGGAATAGAGCCCCATCAGTGGTGTCAGCGAGGGGAATAGAGCCCCATCAGTGGTGTCAGCGAGGGGAATAGAGCCCCATCAGTGGTGTCAGCGAGGGGAATAGAGCCCCATCAGTGGTGTCAGCGAGGGGAATAGAGCCCCATCAGTGGTGTCAGCGAGGGGAATAGAGCCCCATCAGTGGTGTCAGCGAGGGGAATAGAGCCCCATCAGTGGTGTCAGCGAGGGGAATAGAACCCCATCAGTGGTGTCAGCGAGGGGAATAGAACCCCATCAGTGGTGTCAGCAAGGGGAATAGAACGCCATCAGTGGTGTTACTGAGAAGAATAGTGCCCCCATTGCTGGTATCAGTGGCACGAATATTGTCCAGCACTGGTGTCAGTTGGAGAAATAGTACCACTTTATTTGTCTCAGGTGGGGTACTGTTCCTCCCATTAGCACCAATGATGGACAATATTCCTCCATCATTGATGTCAGTGGGAGGAATAAATGCCCCCATTATTGGGGTCAGTAGGAGGAATAGTGCCACAAGGGCTGAATAAAAGCAAAGGGCCACATTTGGAGACCACTGTATTAGATCATAGGTGGTTCTAACAAAAATCATTATTACAGAAACCACCAGCATCTACACTTGTAGAGAATTAAGGTGTCCATAAACCCAACAGTATAAAATAATGAAACTCAATCCCTTAATTTGTCACTTTTCTTTCTTCTAACAGCAGCATCTGGCTGCACACCCCAAAATCTAAAATATGGTAGCTCCCCACCCTATCAAAGCACCTTGTCCCCATATGTATGGTATGGGCAGAAAGAGCAGGGCCCTCGATCCCCTCATGTTTTGCATTGTATTGGTATTGTTCTGTCCCACTTTGTAATGTACAGCGCTGAGCGAACTATTGGCGCTTTATAAATACTGTATAATAATAATAATAATATGCATGAGCGTATCTATATGCAGCAAGTGAACGCCTGTGTGTATGAGCCTTAAAGCAGAGCTCCACCCAAAAGGGGAGGTTACACTTTAAGGACTGCTCCCCCACTCCCCATTAAGGATTGGCATCTTTGGGGGGCGGGAGCGGGTACCCGAATTTGACAGGTACCCACTCCCACTTCCGGTCCGATCACCTAGGCAACCGGAAGGTGTCCTCCCTCCCTGTCGTCTTTTGGGACACGTGACAGGTCCCAGAAGACTACAGGACCGTTCACGAAGTGCAGCGCTACTTGTGCATGTGCATTGGGTACCCGGCTGTGAAGCCACAAGCTGTCACAGCCGGATGCTCACATGGAAGATGCCGGCCTCCTGGAATACAGGACGGCCGGTGAAACGGGCTACGGGGGACACACCGCGGGACCGAGGAACAAGGGAGTGGCTGTTTTTTTTAAAAGTCAGCAGCTACAGTTTTTGTAGCTGCTGACTTATTTTTTTGACAGGTGAGTGGAACTCCACTTTAACATACAGGAACTGGGGCTGAACTGAGATCTAAAGGTCTGGGAATTGGAATTGATATGAGGTCTGGAGGTTCAGAAATTGGGGCTGATCTGAGGTCTAATGGAGCAAGAGTTGCAGTGGGTCTGAGGCCTGAAGGTGCAGGAATTGGAGCTGATCTGAGGTCTAATGGAGGAAGAGTTGCAGTGGGTCTGAGGCCTGAAGGTGCAGGAATTGGAGCTGATCTGAGGTCTAATGGAGCAAGAGTTGCTGTGGGTCTGAGGCCTGAAGGTGCAGGAATTGGGGCTGATCTGAAGTCTAAAGGTGCATTAATTGGGGCTGGACTTAAGTCCAAAAATGCATGAACTGGGGCTGATCTGAGGTGTGAGCAGCTACAGTTTTTGTAGCTGCGAATTTATTTTTTTTCACAGGGTGAGTGGAACTCCACTTTAAGGACTGGTACCACTTCTGTTCTTGGGTTTATAAATCAGATATAGAAATACAGTAAAACATTTTCAACTTGCAGCAGTTTGCAGCAGAGCCCGTCTCGCAGTATATAACCTCCCACTCTGATCTCTGCTGTGCAGGAAACTGTGGGCAGCTAATTCAAGCAGTTATTCGAGCAGGAATTCAAATTCTGTATATATTTAAATACTTAAAAAAATAATAATTTGCATAGTGTTGCTTTCAGCAAGGTGCACACGTGTTGTTGAGGCGGATCTCCACATGCGTTCGGACCATTCTCCCAGGGTACAGGCGACAGCAGCTGAAGCTGTGCCACCTACATGTGTTCCGGGCTTTTCTCATAGAGCTGCTTTGATCCATCAGCTGTTTGTAAACAACAGGTCCAGGATGTATGTTTTTTTTTTTTTTTAATAATCATCACAAGTCCTTGATCTTGGGGTGAACGGTTATGTAATGTAAGCGCTTCAGACCCAGTTTTCTAAATAAAAAAGGTTTTCATTAAATGAACGACACAAAAATAAACATGGAATTAGGCGATAGCAATCGGCAGCTTTCCCATAAATAGAACGTTCTATCAAATATTTAAGAGGCTTATCTAGCCCAAGGCCGCTATAACAAGACTCATTCCATTTCTATCTGATTTAAAGGTTGACAAATGATATCCTGCACAAGCGTGTATGCATATTTCTACTGAGACTCGTTCCTGAGCGCATCATGTAACTGGATCACCGCAAACATGCGGGAACCATAAAAAAAGGAATTGGTGCTGGTCAGACGGATGCTGGATGTGTTGACAAAGATAACTGAAACCGGTTAGAGCCGGCTTTTCACTTGGAGTACACCCTCCAGAAATTCTACACTGCCTGCAAAGCCGAAGGTTTCCTAACGGATAGGCCCACATAAATGAAAGAATATACAGACGCTTCTCCCTAAAAGGGCTTGGAAACCTCAGAAACAATTAACAACTCATATCCCTCCATAGTGTGTGCTTGTCTCAATTAAGAGCAGCAAGTGTCGTTTTCTGTCTGCGGATTCCTTCCTCTGCTAGCAACATGAATCACGTCTGACAAGTTTTCATGACACCAAGAGAAAATGGTGACAGGGGAGGGACCTCCAGCAGATTGACAGCCTCAGTCCTGTTCATGTGAGGGTGGAGTGTGCGCGCGGGGGGGGGGGGGGGGGGATTCTCTTCCCTCCAATCAGCTCTGCAAAGTGTGGCAGCTCTCCGCCACTTGTTTCTGAACTTTCAGACAGATTGAAAGCCTCAGTCCTGTTCATGTGAGGGTGTTGTGGGTGTGTTTGGGGGGGTTCTCTTCCCTCCAATCAGCTCTGCAAAGTGTGGCAGCTCTCTGCCACTTGTTTCTGAACTTTCAGACAGATTGGCAGCCTCAGTCCTGTTCATGTGAGGGTGGGGGTTTCTCTTCCCTCCAATCAGCTCTGCAAAGTGTGGCAAATCTCCGCCCCTTTTTTCTGAACTTTCAGACAAGCTGTATAAATTCAGCACTTTGAACAAACGTAGAGACCAAAAGACTTTAGATAAACTGGTACAACTTATGAAAGAGGATTTGTTATGTCGCTGTGTATCACCCGAGGCCAGTCACTTCACTGGGCATATGGGGATGTCGCTTCCCTCCAATCAGCTATCCTCACTGAGCTCTGCAAAAGTATGTCAGCTCTCTGCCCCTTTTTTCTGAACTTTCAGACAAGCTGTATAAATTCAGCACTTTGAACAGATGTAGAGACCAGAAGACTGTATATAAACTGTTACAATTAACCACTTGCCTACCAGGCACTTATACCCCCTTCCTTACCAGGCCAATTTTCAGCTTTCAGCGCTGCCGCACTTTGATTGACAATTGCGCCGTCATGCAACATTGTACCCATATGAAATTTTGATCATTTTTTTCTCACAAATAGAGCTTTCTTTTGGTGGTATTTAATCGCCACTGGGCGCTTTACTTTTTGCGCTATAAATTAAAAAAAGTGCAAAAAATTTGAAAAAAAAAAAAAAGTTTATTTGTTTCTCTTATAAAATTTTTCAAACAGGTATTTTTTCTTCTTCACTGATTTGCGTTGATGAGGCGGCACTGATGGGCACTGATAGGCGGCACTGATAGGCAGCACTAAAGGGCACTGATAGGCAGTACTAATGAGGTGGCATGGATAGGCGGCACTGATAGACAGCACTAATTAGGGGTCACGGATAGGCGGCACTGATATGCAGCACTGATAGGCGGCACTGATAGGTGACACTGATTATGGGTACTGATAGACGGCACTGACTGGCATCACTTCTGGGCACTGACTGGCGGCACTGACTGGCACAACCCCTGGGCACTGACTGGTGGCACTGACTGGCAGCACTGCTGGGCTGCACTGGTGGGCACCACTGGTGGGTGGGCACAGGTAGGTGGCACTGGTGGGCACAGGTGGGTGGCACTGGTGGGCACAGGTGGGTGGCACTGGTGGGTGGCACTGCTGGCACATGTAGGTGGCACTTCTGGGCACAGGTAGGTGGCACTGCAGAGTGGCACAGGTGGGGGCACTGCTGGGCACAGGTGGGGGCACTGCTGGGCACAGGTGGGGGCACTGCTGGGCATGGGTGGGCGGGGCTAGTGGGCGCACTGCTGGGAGGAACTTGCGGGGGTCACTGCTGGGCACCGATCATCAGGGCACTGATCATCAGTGCCCTGATGATCGGTGCCGATCCCCGCTCTGACAACTGCCGGTTCTCGGCAGTACTTTCCTCACGATCTGACAGCGTGAGGAAAGTGCAGCCGAGAACCGGCACTTGCATTTTCCTGTGATCAGCGTGTCATTGGACACCGCTGATCACGTGGTAAAAGGCCGGTGGGATCGGCCTTTCACCACATCTCGTGATCAGCTGTGTCCGTAGGACACAGCGATCACGGAGATCGCCAGGTGCGCGCCCCCTGGGGCGCGCAGGAGAGCGCGTTCTGGGAGGACGTCATATGACGTCCACCCAGAACTAGCCGGCCGCGGTGCAGCCGTCATTCGGCTATGCGCGGTCGGCAAGTGGTTAATGAAGGAGGTTTTGTTTAATAGCTGTGCATCACCCGAGGCCAGTCACTTCACTGGATATATCTCTTCCCTCCAATCAGCTCTCCTAACTGAGCTCTGCAAAGCATGGCAGCTCAACGCCCCTTTTTTTCTGAACTCAGACAAGCTGTATAAATTCAGCACTTTGAACAAATGCACCATACACTTTAGTATGCCCTGTGTGAATGAGGCCAAACTGATACCATTGACACAAGCCCAAAGCTCATCAAACACAGGTACTTCATACACTGGAACTGGATGTAAACCAGATAGAGATATATTATACACACACCTAAACATAATTTGGTGACATATTACCTTTATTCACCCTGCAGGGTTCAAAAATAAAAACAAAAAAGTTGGACACTAATGATCCTTTCACATGGGCGTTCTGTTTTTTTTCTTCAGTTCAGTCATGTTTCTCCACAGAAAAAAAACGGATGAGTTTACATCCATTTACATCTGTTTTGGTCCATTTACATCCACTTTTCATCTGTTCTGGGTTTTTTTTGCGGAAGAAATATAGGGTTTTCTTCCGTTCAAAAAAAAAAAAACAGACATTAATGGATTAATTTTTTTTGGAATTTATTCAATTACACTGGACTTGTTTTATGGTGTTTTTGCGCACTATTATATATAATTTGTTTGATTTTTAATTTCCAATTAAATTTTTATGTCACATATAATTTTTATGTCACATATAATTTATGTCACTTAATATTTGTGTAAATGTGTTTGCACGTAGAGGTCATCAAAAGGAATTAATGTGACACACACATACATACATATACATTATATACATATACATATATATATATAATGCGCTGCTAATTATTACCAATATTAGGAGTGGTATTTTTTGGAATAAGTTTGACATTAAAGTGGCAGCTGATTGGATATAATATTGAATATTTAAAAGCATCAATTGGCGCGGTTTAGTGATTAACATACTTTTTAGAATCACTCTATAAAATAATTAATGGATGTAAAAAGATGTTCATCCGTTTACATACGCAAGTCCATAGAAATACATGCGGGTCCGTTTTTCATCCGTAAAACGGACAGATGAAAACTGGACATACTGTATGTTTTTTCATCTGTTTTGTCATTAGTTTACATCAGTTTTTGGTCCATTTACATCCGTTCCGGGTTT
Organism: Staurois parvus; assembly: GCF_062004578.1. Lineage (NCBI taxonomy): Eukaryota > Metazoa > Chordata > Amphibia > Anura > Ranidae > Staurois > Staurois parvus. The sequence goes on along the minus strand of NW_028318131.1, from coordinate 484,964 downwards.
TTTGGCGAAAGAAAAAATAGGGTTTTCTTCAGTCCAAAAAAACGGACATTAATTATTATTATTATATTATACAGGATTTATATAGCGCCAACAATTTGCACAGCGCTGTACAATATAAGGGAGACAGTACAATTACAATACATTTCAGTACAGAAGGAATAGGAGGGCCCGGCTCGTGGAGCTTACAATCTAAAGGAAGGGGGAGGGGATACATAAGGTGATAGCTGCGGGGGATGATCTGGAGGAGGTGATTCAAGTACAGTCCTTAGGTGGAGGTGGGGTTGACCGTGAAATATTTAGTAACAAGGAAATTTCAAAGATGGACTTATTGCATAGGTGCCAACCTGTCACGGTACCACCCATTCATATTAAGAGTGGATGTAAAAAGATGTTGATCCATTTACATCTGCAAGTCCACAGAAATACATGGGGGTCTATTTTTCATCAGTAAAAGGACAGATAAAAAAAAAAACGGACATACGGAACGCCCGGGTGAAAGCGGCCTTACAGCATGAAAAGAAATAGGAGTGCATTACAAAGACTTGATTGATGATATTGCCACGGGGTCTAAAATAAACTGTAAATGAAGGCAAACAGAAAAGGTCACTGCCCCCACCAAGATTTATGGAAGCGAGCCTGTTCCAGGACGCAGACAGGGTTAGGTCAGGTCAGTTCTAAATGGACTTTCATTATGGATTAGCTTGGTAAAAGCTACAATGACCAGAACATGTATCAGGACATCAGCAGAACAGGCCATAATCACCATCAGAGATCCTAGAAGTGGGTACATTTGACACTGGATGGTGTTACCCAGCCAAGACACATCCTCGCAACACAAGCTAGATCCATCGCAAAGCGTCGCCTACCCCACCGAGGAATAAATATAACATTATGTAACAATATCTTCCATTAAACCTTGACATATTGTCATTTTCCTTACAAGGACTGCTACATAATGCATTTGTTGAGCTCTCGGTTATTGCACAAGCACCAGTCATTATGATCCAAGTATACAGAAGGGGATTTCCACTTTGCGATTCCAGACGCTGTGCCTGCTTTCCCTGCGCACTATGGCCTAATGGCTCAGGATCAGTTAGCAGAACGGTGAGAGATTACCCTTCCTTAAGAGCAGAAGTCATTTTCAAAGGAAAGCAGAAAACAGCTTTAAAGACCATAATGACTTGTTAATGAAGGCAATTTATCAATATTTGGCTACAGCAGTCATTGAGTCCATGCTTTCATCTTCTAACCTGCACGGGGTGAACCTGGTTGCTATAGTAGAGACAGTCAGATGTGGCCCCGATACGACCGCATAGCAAGCTTGGAACATGCCTAAGTGACCTTAAAGCGGAGCTCCACCCAAAAGGGGAAGTTCCGCTTTAAGGACTGCTCACTCCCCATTTTAGGCGATTGGAAACAGATGGTGTCCTCCCTCCCTCTCTCCCTGTAGTCTTTAGGAGGCACATGACAGGTCCCAGAAGACTACAGGACCATTCATGAAGTGCAGCGCTACTCAAACATGCGCAGTGGGTACCCGGCTGTGAAGCCGCAAGCTATCACAGCCGGGTGCCCACACTAAAGATGTCAGCCTCCTGGAATACAGGACGGCCGGTGAAACGGGCTGCGGGGGACACACCGAGGGACAGGTAAGTGGCTGTTTTTTTAAAAGTCGGCAGCTACAGGTTTTGTAGCTGCTGACTTATTTTTTGACAGGGTGAGTGGAACTCCGCTTTAAGTAACTATTACATAACTGCCAGGGTCAGCGTTCTCTCCAGCAGGCAGAAGATGCTGGAAAGCAGTTTCATAGAAGATGAAAAGCCAAAGGTAAAGGATAAGTTCATCTTTTTCTAGATTGTAAGCTCCAAGGAGCAGGGCCCTCGAACCCCTCATGTACTGAATCGTATTGTTACTGTACTGTCTCGTGTACTGTCTCCCATTATATTGTAAGGAGCTGAGCAAACTGTTGGCGCTATATAAATCCTGTATAATAATAATAAAATCTTTTTGATCAGATTACATCCGTATTTAGGGTGTAACATATTCAGCCACCTCCCCCCCAGCACCCCTGATCTCCCATCTCCTGTGACAGCAGGCGGAAGTATCTCCCTGCATCCATCGTCATATTTAGAAAAACGACTCTGCCCGTCAATCTGTGAATGAGAGAACTACAAGTCCCATCTGTTACCACAGCACACAAACGTGAAGTTTAAAAGCGGTTGTGTGTTAATTAGTCAATTAGTCCATTCACATTTCCTTCAACTTGGAAGTGGACAGTCCGAACAAAGGGGCTAAAAGCTGGTGAGAGCGTGTAGGCCATACACGATTCGAATTTCGAACAATTTTTTTGTCCAAAAATCGAAAAAAAAAAGTCGTTCATTCTGTAATCCGATGGTGCCACCAATGATTTCAAATATCGGTCGTTTTTCACGGATTTTCCAGCATGCCCGATAAACGAAATGGGGAGGAACCACAAAAATCGGCCGGTGCCATTGCCCCACTAACAGAGCGAAAATAAGCCGGATTATTCTTAGGTCCGATTTTCGTATGAAAATCATTTGGAATTCGAACCATGTATGGCCTGCATAAAATTGCACCCACAACCTGCTGATTGCAGGGGCAATACTTTGCAGGCTCCTATTTAAAAAAAAATAAATTCACAATTTTAACCCCCTCCTGGGGATTTACCCCCCTTCCTGAGAAGACCATTTTTTTACATTACGGCACTGAGTTATTTTAACTGACAATTGCACTGTCATGCAACGCTGCACCCAAATTAAATTTACGTCCTTTTTTCCCCACGAATTGAGCTTTCTTTTGGTGCCATTTGATCGCCTGTGAGTTTTTCATTTTTTGAGCTATTAAAAAAAAAAAAAAGCCAGACAACTTTGAGAAAAAAAAATATTTTTGACTTTTTGCTATTAAAAATGTCAAGTAAAATTTTTTTTGTATAAAGAAAAAAAATCAAATTTCGTCATCAATTTAGGCCAAAATGTATACTTCTACCTCTTTGCTAAAAAAAAAATCCTAATAAGTGTAAATTAATTGGTTTATGTGAAAATTCTACCATTTACAAATGGAGGTATACATACTGGAATTTTTTTTTTCTTACTAGTAATGGCGGCGATCAGCGACTTATAGTGGGACTGCAGCGGACATTCTGACACTGGGGGGAACTGACTTGGTGTCACTGACATCCCTAGAGACACCAATACAGTGATCAGCGCTAAAAAAAAATAAATAAAAGCACTGACACTGTACTAATGGCACTGGGCAGGAAGGGGTTAACATGAGGGGTGTTCAAAGGGTTAACTGTGTGCAGGGAGTGTTTTACTGGGGGGCGGTGTGTTGGTGCTTCACTGGTAAGACCACTGCTCTGGATGGCTGTGCTGTACACAGCCATCCTGAGCATTGTACCCGAGCCCACAGGGAGGAGGACTGTTAGTTAACAAAGCAGACCTCCTCGGTAAGCACTGGGAGCCGGCGGGTAATCACCGGCCGTGACCCAGTGATTGACAGCCGTGGATGGTAGTGCCGGTAGGGTGCGCACGCCCCCTACCCAGAAATACAAAATCACACACACATGATTTTGCGCACCCCTGCCGCCCTGTAGCAGTATATCTGCTAAAGGGAGGTCGGGATGTGGTTAACCTGCAAAAAATGTGCATTTATTATATTTTGTAAAAGGTGTATTTAGCCTTTAGGGCCAGTTCACACCACAAAAATGCACTCCAGATGATTTTGCTTACAGTTCACACCACAAACAGTTTTGATGACGTTTTCTATGTTCCAGTACAGTGCTGTGCAGAAAATGCAGCATGTTCTACTTTTTTGTTCTGCACTGGAAACTGACTGGAACTGGTGTGAACTAGGGACATTGGAATACATGGAAAACACTGCATGCATTTTTGATGAAAAAAAAAAAAAACAACAAAAACTATGCACTGGACTGCATTTAATGTAAACTAGCCCTTAAAGTGGAAGGAAAGACTATACCTCACCTACCCTCCTCACCTTCAGGCGCACCCTGAAAACCCATCTCTTCAGGGAAGCCTACCTCACCCTCACCTAACAGCCGATCTCCTCCACTCCTCCTACCACATCACCCCCCACAGCTATCTCCTCCTGTACCTCTACCCCCTCCCTCCTAGATTGTAAGCTTGAAAGAGCAGGGCCCTTGAACCCCTTGTGTATTGTTTTGTTACTGTATTGTCTCATGTACTCCATCTCCGCCTCCCCCCTCTGCCAATCCCTCCACTGGCTTCCGATTGCGCAACGGATCAAATTCAAAATCCTAACCCTGACGTACAAAGCTGTCCACCATACTGCCCCGAACTACATCACTGACCTAATATCCAAGTACCACCCAACACGCACACTCCGCTCCTCACAAGACCTCCTTCTCTCTAGTTCCCTGGTCTCCTCCTCCCATGCCCGCCTCCAGGACTTCTCCAGGGTGTCACCCATCCTCTGGAACTCCCTGCCCCAACCCATCAGATTATCACCTACTCTCCTCTCCTTTAGGCGCACCCTGAAAACCCATCTCTTCAGGGAAGCCTACCCCACCCCCTGCTAACGTGCCGACCTCCTCCACTCTTCCCACCACTCCATCCCCCACAGCTATCTCCTCCTGTGCCACCATCCCCTCCCTCCTAGATTGTAAGCTCCAAGGAGCAGGGCCCTCGATCCCCTCATGTTTTGCATTGTATTGGTATTGTTCTGTCACATGTTCTGTCCCCCTTTGTAATGTTCAGCGCTGAGTGAACCATTGGTGCTTTATAAATACTGTATAATAATAATAATGTACTGTCCCCCACTATATTGTACAGCGCTCAGCAAACCTTTTGGCGCTATATAAATACTGTATAATAATAATAATAATACCTACTAAATGTTCCTTCTCCTTTGCTTCTATACTTCCCTTTTCTTCTAAATCATCTAAGTACACTTTTTATGTCTTTCTAGGCAGTCATGTGACTGCAAAGATCCAGCTAGTCCATGCATCTGTGCTGGCCAACGACAAGTGCAGTGGTGACATCTGGCAGCATCCATAGCTGCGGGACGTTGAGGTCACACCCATTAGCAGCAATACCAGAGCTGGATCTTTGTGGTCACATAACTGCACAGAAACACTTTATTCGGATGGTGATTCAGCAGAAAATGTCTGAGGAGCATTGGGCCTCCCTCACATGACCACTTAGCCATATACACTGGATTCCAGCGGCAAGAATCAGCGATTTCTTGCAGTTAGAATGACAAGTGCATGAGAATAGCGGCGACCGCTCACCCTGTGTAGACTAATGACAGGCTGACAACGGTTGCTGCTGTTGTCATGTAGCCACACACCAAGCGGGTACCTTCTGTTAGAGACAGATGCCTGAGCCTGGTCGCAGCTAACTGCATCCAGACTCGGGTATCCATGTGCAGCTACGGGGGAACAGCGGTGACTGCGGCCAGCTTGTCATTCTATTATACAGGCTGAACAGCTGCCGCTATTCACATGTGCCTGCCATTCCAGCTGCAAGAATCTGCTGATCCTTGCCACTAGAACCCAGTGTAGGTGGGTAAATGGCCATGTGAAGGAGGTCTAATGCAATGGGGTAGTAAGGGCCCTGTCACACAGGTGGACGCCACCTATTCGGTAATGACATCTCCACGTCTGGAATATCACATATCCTAAGAGGCATCCACTTCACACAGCGATCCTGGCGGCGTGTCACCAGGGGGTCACGGACCAGTTTGAGAGGACTCTGAGGTCATTCAAAATTCACTGATGGATGCACTTGACCTGACACTGACCTCCTGACCCCAAGTGGACTTCTTTCTGGCCTGCTGCTGATCTCCTGACCAGAAGTGGACCTCTTTCTGGGGTCCTGTAAATTAACAATATTATGTGGTCGATGGTTCAGGGTCACACTGCTGAACCTAGGGCATTCATATGGTGTTCAGCCGTGTGGGGGGGGGTCAATTTTCCATGAAATACATGAGGTCTCATCTGTCAGCTCCTCCTGGCCGTCTGTCACCAATGTTACATCACCCCCATCCCCCGGGAGCACAGCCCTTCAGCGCGGGTGGCGGATGTAAACATTGTGACGCAACATAGAGGAGAACACGCATCACTACTAAAGAGAACCTGTGAGGACAGAAACATGAGAGATGTCACTGATGACAATGTACCGGTTCCATGGCTGTCATCTGCCACCTCTGCCTCACTACCTCGACCATAACAGGCAGCTAGACGTCCCTGGCTGCATGCTTGTTCCACATCAAGGACACACTAATGAACACAGAATAACAGCCGCAGAACCAAACTTGTAATCTCACCAGTTTCCTCCATTAAGCTTCATTGTAAAAATGATCCTGGATCACCCGCCGGGCCCTCTCCTGCCACAATGACATTTCCGAGAGCTGAATCACCCTCCTACCCCCGGTTCACATCTATGCAGCCATGCGGGCCGCGTTTTGCTCGGGCAACAGAATGCATTCATTTGAATGGACTCCCATGACACGCAGGGAAGAAGTCCCTGCACTACTTTGGAAAACGCAGCCGAGATTCCCGGTACGGTTGCATTTCCCAGTGCGGGCGGCGCTCCATTAGAACTAATATCACCTGCCCGCGGGTCCGCATTGCTCTGAGCGGGCGGTGCGGCTGCACGGATTTTCATGCGGATCTGCAGGGGCACCACCCGCACAGATGTGAACCGGGGGAGAAGGATGGGCAGGGCATGCTGGGACTTGTAGTCACCTGCCTTTCACTTCCTGTAAACCGAACACTGCATGCTGGCTTTGTATTCCAATTAGCTTTATCCAATAGATCTGACTAGGCAAGCTGGGACTTTTAGTTCCCCACCATTCTCCTCTAACAGACCTGTCAGAGCATTTTTTAATTGTTGTCCCTTGCTGTTCTCCTCTAATTGGCTGAACGGGGCATGCTGGGATTTCTAGTGCTTCACCAGCCTTCTCTAATGAGCCGAACAGGGAACTTTATGACTTGTACCCCACACGGCTTTCCTCTAAATGGCCCAACGGGGCATGCTGGGACATGTAGTCCTCCACTGGTCTCATCTATTTGGTCTGACAAGGCATTCTGGGACTTGTAGTCCCCCTAGTCACCTCTAGCAGACATGACAAGTGCATTCTGGGACTTGTAGTCCCCCTGGTCACCTCTAGCAGACATGACAAGGCATTCTGGGGCTTGCAGTCCTCCACTGGTCTCATCTATTTGGTCTGACAGGGCATGTTGGGACTTGTAGTTCTTTTTGTTCTGTGACAGGGCTTGCTGGAACTTGCAGTCCTCCACTGGTCTCATCTAATTGGCAGGGCATGCTGGGATTTGTAGTCCTCTGTCTCCTAATAGATGTGAAAGGGAATTCTGGGACTTGCAGTCCTCTACTGGTCGCATCTAATTGGTAGGGCAGGGCATGCTGGGATTTGTAGTCCTCTGTCTCCTAATAGATGTGACAGGACATTCTGGGACTTGCAGTCCTCCGCTGGTCGCATCTAATTGGTAGGGCATGCTGGGATTTGTAGTCCTCTGTCTCCTAATAGATGTGACAGGGCATTCTGGGACTTGCAGTCCTCCGCTGGTCGCATCTAATTGGTAGGGCATGCTGGGATTTGTAGTCCTCTGTCTCCTAATAGATGTGACAGGGCATTCTGGGACTTGCAGCCCTCTGCTGGTCACCTAATTGGTCTGCCAGGGCATTCTGGAACTTGTAGTCCCCCTTCAACAGACCTGACAGGGTATGCTGGGACTTGTAGTCCCCCTGGTCACCTCTACCAGACATGACAGGGCATTCTGGGACATGTAGTCTTCCACTGGTCTCGTCAAATTGATGACAAGGCATGCTGGGACCTGTAGTCCCCCTGGTCACCTCTAACAGACATGACGGGTCATTCTAGCCCCCCACTAGTTTCCGCTAATAGCTCTGACAGGGAATACTTGGACATGTAGTCCCCCAGCAGATGCCCCTGTCGCCATCCATTACTATCACCCCCCTCCCCCACACAGTGACAACCTTCACATCCCCGATGCCCCCCAGGCCTGTCCCCTCGGCACGGTGCATGAAGGCCTCATTCATCCCATTACCTGAGGTCCTCCCTCGGCCCGGCTCTCCAGCTGCTTCCCCTCTTTTGTCTCTCAGCGGAATGAAAATGGCGGCTCTGGCTTCTCCTGGCCTCAATGTGGCCTCGCCTTCCCATTGGCCCGGAGCGTGCGGCGTCTTGGGATTGGCCGAGCCATCAACCGTGTTGCTAAGGGACGTCTGGTTGCCGGGGTAGAATGTGCCAGAGGGGGGAGAGCGAGGGGGCGGGGGAATGGTATCGGTACAGATGGCTCAGTGTACAGAAACAGGGGAGAGGAGAGGAATCACCTCATAGAATGGAGGGGAGGGGGGGTCATAGAACTACCTCATAGAATGGAGGGGAGGGGGGTCACCTGTCACCTCATAGAATGGAGGAGAGGGGGGGTCATAGAATCACCTCATAGAATGAAGGGGGGGGGGGGTGTCATAGAATCACCTCATAGAATGGAGGGGAGGGGGGTCACCTGTCACCTCATAGAATGGAGGAGAGGGGGGTCATAGAATCACCTCATAGAATGAAGGGGGGGGGGGTCATAGAATCACCTCATAGAATGGAGGGGAGGGGGTCATAGAATCACCTCATAGAATGGAGGGGAGGAGGGTCACCTGTCACCTCATAGAATGGAGGGGAGGGGGGTCATAGAATCACCTCATAGAATGGAGGGGGGCCATAGAATCACCTCATAGAATGGAGGAGGGGGGGTCATAGAATGGAGGGGGGTCACCTGTCACCTCATAGAATTGAGGGGAGGGGGTCATAGAATCACCTCATAGAATGGAGGGGAGGGGGTCATAGAATCACCTCATAGAATGGAGGGGAGGGGGTCATAGAATCACCTCATAGAATGGAGGGGAGGGGGGTCATAGAATCACCTCATAGAATGGAGGGGGGGGGTGTCATAGAATCACCTCATAGAATGGAGGAGGGGGGTCACCTGTCACCTCATAGAATGGAGGGGAGGGGGGTCATAGAATCACCTCATAGAATGGAGGGGAGGGGGGGTCACCTGTCAACTCATAGAATGGAGGGGAGGGGGTCATAGAATGGAGGGGAGGGGGGGGGTCACCTGTCACTTCATAGAATAGAGGGGAGGGGGGTCACCTGTCACCGCATAGAATGGAGGGGGGGGGTCACCTCATGGAATGGAGGGGAGGGGGGGTCACCTGTCACCTCATAGAATGGAGGGGGGTAACCTGTCACTTCACAGAATGGAGGAGGGGGGGTGACCTGTCACTTCATAAAATGGAGGGGGGGTTGTCCAGTCACTTCATAAAATGGAGGGGGGGGGGTTGACCTGTCACCTCATATAATGGAGGAGGGGGGGTCACCTGTCACCTCATAGAATGGAGGAGGAGGGGTGACCTGTCACCTCATAGAATGGAGGGGAGGGGTTGACCTGTCACCTCATATAATGGAGAAGGGGGGGGTCACCTGTCACCTCAGAATGGAGGAGGGGTCACCTGTCACCTCATAGAATGGAGGAGGAGGGGTCACCTGTCACCTCATAGAATGGAGGAGGGGGGGTCACCTTATAGAATGGAGGAGGAGGGGTCACCTGTCACCTCATAGAATAGAGGAGGGGGTGACCTCAGACGATGGTCACCTGTGAGGGGGATTAGCCGGGCCTGGATGGGGATGACATTGTGTACACTGAGGTATGAGGAGAACCATTAGGGATTTATGGGCCATTTCCTCCCCTCCCCCCTTCCCTGCATGTGCTGGGCCATGGTGGGTGGTCCTGAGTACTGAATACAGGGGCCACACACATTTTATCTACAGCTGGATAAAGCCCTTGCTCTCGGTGAAGGGCGTTCACAGCCCTCAGGTAGCCTGACTGAAAATATCTCAGAGATGACATCATCCCATCCTGCCTTGTTGCTAAGGATGTTGCTAAGAGACTTCTAGCTGTTACTGTTCACCTCCACCATCACAGGAGCGAGCTTCTTCTCTGGTTCAAACCCCCTCCAATCCCTGCTTGTCTCTCCCCTGACATAGTATCTCTGAGAACTTGCTCCTTTAATGGTGGAGGTGAGCAGCAACAGCTAGGAGCCCCTTAGCAACACCCTAGGGTGGTACATCGGGAGACTCTGGCTAGGAGCCCCTTAGCAACACCCTAGGGTGGTACATTGGGAGACTCTGGCTAGGAGCCCCTTAGCAACACCCTAGGGTGGTACATCGGGAGACTCTGGCTAGGAGCCCCTTAGCAACACCCTAGGGTGGTACATCGGGAGACTCTGGCTAGTTCTCCATCAGAGACTGTGCTGCAGACAAGGCTTGTAAACGGGCGGACTGACCATTCGAGCACTCGGGCACGGCCCGGGGTCAGTAGGGGGCCCCATGAAATGCCCCTGGTACCTTTTATAGGCTTTTTTTGAGTGTGGGCAAGGACACAGGGGCCCCATGATCCCCTATTGCGCGGGGGCCCCATGAGTTGTCAGTCCTCCCCTGCTTGTGAATAGTTCCCGAACGTTGTCCTAAGTTTACCAGTTTCCTTGGGCATCCTGTAGACCCCTAACCCTATCCCAGTTCAATTCCTCTAAATCAAAACAACAAAACCAAAGATCAAGGACTGAACTCTGACTATGGATGCAAGTCTTGGTGAAGATGTGTGATGCCAGGACTTTAGGGGGACCCAAATCCCTATATAGGGATGCTGTAGGACTTTGTTGGAAGTTTGAGGGGGCTGGAGGCTCTGTGGCTAGCTAGGGGGCACTGTAATGGTCTTAGGTCCTATGAGAGGCTTGGTGGCACTGTATGATGTTGGGGAGGCATGGTGGGGGCTGAGGGCTCTCAGAGGTCCTGGGACCATGTGGGAGGCCGAGGAGCACTGCAGGTCACAATGGGAGGGTTGCATAAACAACGCAGAGGAGTCGACAGGTCTGGATGGTTGCTAAATGACACCCCTCTTGCTAAGGGCCCATCATCTGTGTGTCTATGCAACTGCATAAAAGGGTGGTTCTCAACCTCCAGGCCATGGCCCGCCACTGGACCTGGCCTTCCTCCTCCTAGACTTCAAGCCAGTTGTAGAATCCCCTAACCTCCCACATCATCACCTAGCTCCCATAGTGCCGGGAGCTACAGTAGGTGATGATGTGGGAGGTTAGGGGACTCTACAACTGGCATGAACTCTAGGAGGAGGAAGGCCAGGTCCAGCAGTGGGCCACGGCCTGGTAGCTGAGAACCACCCTTTTATGCATTCACATAGAAACACGGATGATGGGCCCTTAGCAAGAGGGGTGTCATTTAGCAACCATCCAGACCTGTCTGCTCCTAGATGTTCTGTTTATGCAACCCTCCCATTGTGACCTGCAGTGCTCCTCGGCCTCCCACATGGTCCCAGGACCTCTGAGAGCCCTCAGCCCCCACCGTGCCTCCCCAACATCATACAGTGCCACCAAGGCTCTCATAGGACCTAAGACCATTTCAGTGCCCCCTAGGTAGCCACAGAGCCTCCAGCCCCCCCAAACTTCCAACAAAGTCCTACAGCATCCCTTTAAAGCATGCAGCCTTCTGAAGAGACTCCATCTCCCACATTTGCCCCCAGTTCATTCCAGAAACCTCATCCCTTACCGGGGCCACCCACGCCTGCTAAAGAGTCCCCTAACCCCCTCCAGAACCTCCATCCTGCCCCTCCATGGAAATTCAATTGATGGCAAAGTGACAAGTTCCCATGAAAGAGATCCTATTAGGACTTGGGACCCTGAACCTTGGCCAGCTACAAACCCCAAAATTGTGGAGCTCCACGAGTAACAGTCATGGTAGCTGATCTGGCCGTAGTCGCTTTCACAATTCCACAACCGCTACAGATTGCAAAAACCTCCTCCAACTGGCCACAAATGTCAAGTTCCTAATAACAATAAAAGTAATCAGTGACCTTATTTATTCTGTATCAAAGCCATTATGTTTTATTGCCGGGCAATTATTGCAAATCCCAGATTGCCCGTTATATGACACCATCACAATATTATGTTGGTAGGTTTCCTGTTTATTAGTACCCGCCTCACCGACGTTTCAACCAAATGAAAGGCCTATTTTGTAAAAAGGAAAAGTCCATGTTTGTGTTTGTTGGCCTGTAAGAGGGTTAGAATTAGGTGCTGCAATGGACGGGAGGGTGATAGCTAACTCTGTTCCCAGGTTTTTGGTTTTGGAGGGATGTTTGGGTCCAACCCACTGATCCTGTGCAGATAAAAAGGGGATAGTGGTCTGGAGCCCAGAGGTCGGAAGTTGGTAGACTGAGGTTGTAAAGGAACCGTCCCCAGACTGCACTTGGATATTTCCATTAGACTCCCGCTTCCCTGTCCGAACACCATCCACGGACCCCACCGCTGACCATGCAGGAAATAGACAGCACCAAGCTTCTTAAGACAGGAAGTAGAACTGCTTTATTTTAACACAAACGCAAGATATATACACAGGGCGGGGAAATACAAGCAGGAACAGGAAACACATCAGCAGGCCGACCCATCAGGGGGATGGGCTGCAGGAAACACCCCCCACCAAACCAAGACACACAATAGAACAAGGGGATACACCACATGGCAGGAACACACACCTCCCATAATAGTTTGCTGGCAAGCAAGACACAATAGAACAATGGGATGCAGCACCTGAACAATGGACAACCCCACCTATACATGTCTACACAATATCAGGACAGACCACCCTGTACCCCTAACAGGCACAGGGTGGGTTACACATAAGAGGAATCTGGGGAGCTGATACAGGGGTCCCCCCACCCCCAAAAGTCACTCCCGTCACAGAGCTGCTATTCCTGAGCCAGGGGGTGTTGTTGGAGTGAGTTCCCGAGAGCGTTGCTGCTAGTCTATCAGCCACCGAGGAGCCCTAAAGTTGTGGGAGCCATCCAACTTGGAGTTCCGAAGACCCCAGACAGTGGGGAATGCCACTAATGGACCTTTATTCGCACGGACTCTACCTTTGCAGGTATGCCAGGGCAGCACATAGCCTGAGTAGGATTAGGAACTTAGGAAAAAGACTGTTCTTTTGCTGAACTTTGTACCATTTGCACTTTATACGGTAAAGTGTTAAAACTTTGCCTTCTGCCTGGTCTGAAGTTCTTTAAACGCTTTCCCGTCGCCCTATAGCAGAAAAACTGCTACAGGGCGGCAGGGGTGCGCAAAAGCATGTATATATATGAGATTTTTGCATTTCTGGGCTATTCGCGACCTCGGCAGTCAATCACCAGGTCCCGGCTGGTGATAACTCGCTGGCACCCGGTGATCACCGAGTATTACCGATGGGGAGAGAACTATATGTAAACAATACAGTTCTCTCCCATGTCAGCTCCTGCACACTGCTTTGTATGGTTCTGCATAGCACAGCCACACAGAGCAGTGTGCACAAACACAGCACACAGTTAAACCTTTGATCACCCCAGATGTTAACCCCTTCCTGCCCAGTGCCATTAGTTGCACTTTTTATTAGCACTGATCACTGTATTGGTGTCACTGGGGATGTCAGTGACACCAAGTCAGTTTCTCCCCCAGTGTCAGAATGCCTGCCGCAGTCCCGCTCTAAGTCGCTGATTGCTGCGATTACTAGTAAAAAAAAATTCCAGCATCTATACCGCCCTTTGTAAACGCTATAACTTTCACGTAAACCAATTAATTTACACATATTGGGATTTTTTTTAGCGAAGACACGGAGCAGAATACATTTTGGCCTAAATTTATGACAAAATTTGAATACCCATGTGATCCGATTGTAGTGCGGACCCAAAATAGGGTCCTGCACCTTTTTGGTGCGGTGCGATTGGAGCCATACAAAATGTACGGCTCCAACCGCACAGCACACAAATCGCATGTGATGTGCGCAGGAGTGCGGTGCGGTTCCTGTGTGAATCACATGCGATGTACTGCACCGCATTAGTGTGAACCTAGCCTTAGGGCTCATTCAGATCGGTGATTAAGCCTCATGCATTTTTAAATTTTTTTTTTTGCTTAAGGTACCCCCTAAAAATCCAAATCAGACTCAAAAGGTTTGATATGTATTTTTTTTGGCAGGTGGGGGGGGGGGGTAATTAAAAGAGGCAGTTAAGCCTGTCCTCCATCGGCCATCTTTAATCGGGTTAGTGCTGCCTATACTCTCCATTGTACCCATATTTTAAACATTTCTGATTGGAATAAAAGTTGTTTTAAGTACTACACTATGTGCATTCGTTTTGTGGCTCTTTCTATGAGCTATTAATCCTACAGATGACCCTCACCTTACCAGTATCCAGAGGAAGGGAGCCTTGTAACCAGCTGAGCATCCATCCAACCTACAGGGGACCTCTGGATCGGCAGATCTCTACCTTGAACCCAAGACCTACTGCTGTGCTGACCAATTCCTAGAAGGAAGCTCACCAGATACTTGCTATACCTTGCCTGCCTAAGTGGTCCACGGTGGATATATTCACATGCGCATTACCTATGCGCTTCTGGTGAGTGCGCAATTTTACCATTGTTTCCAGGCACAAGTTTTCTACTACAAGGAGGGATCTTATACATATTTTATGAACTTATTTTATGAACTTTCATTTTTACTTATCACATGATTAATTAGCGCTGCACTTCTTATACATACAGTTTTATTGGGGTTCATTTGGTTACCTTTAGTGCTACAGCTGCTATATCAAGAGCGCTCACTTTATCCTACCATGTACAAGCCTGTCCTCCATGCAGAGGAGCTGGGAAGGGAGGGTTTGATGCTGCAGGATCACACTCACTTGCTCCAATTAATGACTTGTTATGTATTTTTTGAGTTTAGGGGGACCTCATGATTGTTTTGTCAGTTTTTGTTTTGGACGGAGTCCCCCTTAAAGTCTATTCCAGATACACAGGGTCTGGTATATATTTCCTGATTGACCTCATGCATTTTTGTTTTTATATTAAAATATATTTTGAAATATATTGAATACGGCCAAAATTGCAGTATTTCAAATATATGTCAATATCTATCGTATCCGACCAGGGGCGGACTGACAACTCATGGGGCCCCGGGCAACAGGGGATCATGGGGCCGCTGTGTCCTTGCCCAAACTGAAAAAAGCCTATGAAAAACGTACCAGGGGCATCTCATGGGGCCCCCTACTGACCCCGGGCCCTTGGGCAGTGCCAGAGTTTCCAAATGGTCAGTCCACCCCTGTATCCGACCCTTGGCAATTGCATGGACTGCCATTGGTAAGCGACTGCTTCCATGAATTCTCTTAGCAATTATTTTACAGGGTAGGTTGCCAGGTCTTTCCCCAACCCCCAAACTTCCTTAAACTGAACCTCTCCAAAACCGAGTTTTTTGTCTTCCCCCCAGCCCGGACACCACCCCCCATTGACTTCTCTATCACATCCAACAACGCCACCATCAAACCCGCCCCACAGGCCAGAGTACTTGGTGTCATTCTGGACTCCAACCTTTCCTTCCAGCCCCAAGTCCAATCTTTAACAAACTCATGCAGACTCCACCTCCGCAACATCACCAAAATCCGCACGTTCCTAACCCCAGAAACCACTAAACAGCTCATCCACTCCCTCATCATATCACGACTCGACTACTGCAACTCCCTCCTCACTGGCCTGCCTCGCCGCTGGCTATCCCCGCTTCAGTCCATCCTGAATACGGCTGCCAGACTCATTCACCTTTCCAACCGCTCCGTCTCCGCCACCCCCCTCTGCCAATCCCTCCACTGACTTCCGATTGCGCAACGGATCAAATTCAAAATCCTAACACTGATGTACAAAGCCGTCCACCATACTGCCCCGAACTACATCACTGCCCTAATATCCAAGTACCGCCCAACACGCACACTCCGCTCCTCACAAGACCTCCTTCTCTCTAGTTCCCTGGTCTCCTCCTCCCATGCCCGCCTCCAGGACTTCTCCAGGGTGTCACCCATCCTCTGGAACTCCCTGCCCTAATCCATCAGATTATCACCTACTCTCCTCTGCTTTAGGCACACCCTGAAAACCCATCTCTTCAGGGAAGCCTACCCCACCCCCTGCTAATTGCCGACCTCCTCCACTCTTCCTACCACCCCATCCCCCACAGCTATCTCCTCCTGTGCCACCATCCCCTCCCTCCTAGATTGTAAGCTCGAAAGAGCAGGGCCCTCGATCCCCTCATGTTTTGCATTGTATTGGTATTGTTCTGTCACATGTTCTGTCCTTTGTAATGTACAGCGCTGAGCGAACTATTGGCGCTTTATAAATACTGTATAATAATAACCCCCACCATGCAGGAGATTCCGCATGGCCAGGGATAAAACTAGGACAATTTAGACAGGAGCCAATTAGCCTACCAGCATGTCTTTGGAGTGTGGGAGGAAACCAGAGTACCTGGAGGAAACCCACACGAACACAGGGAGAACATGCAAACTCCATGCAGGAGGCACCATGGTTGGGAATCAAACCCATGACCCAATTACTGCAAGGCAGAAGTGCTAACCACTAAGCCACTGTGCCGCCCATATGTCAATATGTTTGTGAAGAATTTTTTAAAAATATATTTAAAATATATTTTTCTTCCATGTGGGTTCATACTCAGAATATTGGCAAAAAATCTATAGAAACCTATTCTGAGCTGTTCTTATGCTATGCATTATTGCTGGTGCCAGGAAATGAGCCATGTGTTTGGCAGGCATGAAGCACTATGCAAAAACCGATTTTAGAAACACTGTGGAGAAAAACAAACAGCTCTCACAAAAAAGCAAATCCCCATTTTATAACTCCCTATCACCACACATGGAAATATGGGGAGCCTTGGATGCGCGACTAATAAAAAAATGTTGTTCATGGGTGAGGACAGAAAGATCCTAGAACCACAAATCAAAGTTTCTGAAGTAGCTCGGTAGCTTTCCTGGAAGTACATAATATCAATCATTCTAATATTTTTGTACCTTGCCACCAAGACACCGAGTTCTTTCATCTCCTTATATAAAGAACGCGCTAAATATCCAAGACATCCAGCTATTTTCAAATGACATCTATATTTTTCTCTTTTTTGTCATTACTGGGAAATGCACCATTCCTTATGATAAGACCCCAAATTGCAGCTGATTATTATTACAGTTGAGTGCAGTTCGAAGCCTAGTAAAACATATTGACTGAAGGAGTCCAATCGATTCACAATTACAACTCGGGTGGTAAGATTTATCTACTGTGTAATGGATAGGACAAGGTGTTTTGTTCATTGCCAGCTGAGACAGTGTATAAAATAAATTCACAGTATGTTTCCCGCCTGTGGTGTTTAATGGCTCAGTTTACACAAAAGTTATATCTCAGTTTTTCATAGAGTTAAAGATGGGTTTTTTTTAAAAACTCTTGGACAGTGGACAATTTTTGAACCCAAATCCTGGGTCTTACATTTATGGTCAGTGGGGAAAAATACCCTTTATAGATAGCTCAAAAGATCTTTGACATTGATGGTTCTTATCTGAGAGGCAGAAATTTCTCAAGAAACACTAATGCAGGCCATAGATGGGTCGAATATCGGCCGATTTTTCGGCTGAAAATTAAATCGGCCAATTTTAGAAGAAGAGGATGAAAAAGAAGAAGAAGAGGATGAAGAGGAAGAAGAAGAGGATGAAAAAGAAGAAGAAGAGGATGAAGAAGAAGAGAAGATGAAGAAGAGGAAGAAGAAGAGGATGAAGAAGAAGAAGAGGATGAAGAAGAAGAGGAAGAAGAAGAAGAGGATGAAAAAGAAGAAGAGGATGAAGAAGAGAATGAAGAAGAAGAAGAAGAGGATGAAGAAGAAGAAGATGAAGGAGAAGAGGATGAAGAAGAAGAGGCATTCCAGTCCGGCAAAAAGTGTCCCTGCAGAGAGCTCCGCTATTTCTTTGACAGTTCCTTGACATTTATAGCGGTTGCAACAATGTATCTATTTGTTTCCGATTAAAAACATCTGTATCCTAAATGGATACAAATAGATACATTGTTGCAACTGCTATAAATGTCAAGGAACTGTCAAAGAAATAGCGGAGCTCTCTGCAGGGACACTTTTTGCCAGCTGTAGACGGGATGAAAATCGGCCAATTTTTTTTACTGTTGCTGGTAACGTCGGCCGCTTGAACGACCGATTTTTTTGTTTTTTTAAAAGAAAAATCGGCTGATTTTCGACCCGTCTATGGCCTGCATTAGCAGCCTCGGAAGGAATCCTAGGGTTCCATGGAAGTCTAATTGAGAAAGGTTGATATAAACAAAGAAACTAAAATGGAAATTGCCACGAAAGTTGTGAAGGTCCCAACGTTCATGTTAGTTTCTGTGTTTATATCAGTTTTTCCAAACCAGGGTTCCATGGAATCCTAGGGTTCCTTCAGAGGGAGCTAGGGGTTCCTTGAGGAATTAGTAATTCTGTTATTTCAAAGGCTCCTCAATGTTAAAAGGTTGAGAAAGGCTGGTTTATATTATAGAGCAGTGGTTCCCGTCCTCAGCCCGGGCTCACACCGTTTCCCGCACCGCATTGCAATTGCATGGTGTTCATGCGATCTGGTACGGGTGTCAATGATAAATTAATGACACCCTGAAACAGACTGCAAAATGCGATGCAATTTCCAGAAATCGCATGGGTGAGAATACCCATGTGATGCGATTCAAGTGCGGATAGAAAAAAGGTTCCTGTACCTTTTTGGTGTGGATGCGATGCAATTTGAGCCATACAAAATGTATGCTCAAATTGCATTGCATCATGTATGCTAAACAGCTCATCCACTCCCTCATCATATCACGACTCGATTACTGCAACTCCCTCCTCACTGGCCTGCCTCACCGCTGGCTATCCCCGCTTCAGTCGATCCTGAATATGGCTGCCAGACTCATTCACCTTTCCAACCGCTCCGTCTCCGCCACCCTCCTCTGCCAATCCCTCCACTGGCTTCCGATTGCGCAACGGATCAAATTCAAAATCCTAACACTGACGTACAAAGCCGTCCACCATACTGCCCCGAACTACATCACTGACCTAATATCCAAGTACCACCCAGCACGCACACTCCGCTCCTCACAAGACCTCCTTCTCTCTAGTTCCCTGGTCTCCTCCTCCCATGCCCGCCTCCAGGACTTCTCCAGGGTGTCACCCATCCTCTGGAACTCCCTGCCCCATCCCATCAGATTATCACCTACTCTCCTCTCCTTTAGGCGCACCCTGAAAACCCATCTCTTCAGGGAAGCCTACCCCACCCCCTGCTAACTTGCCGACCTCCTCCACTCTTCCTACCACCCCATCCCCCACAGCGATCTCCTCCTGTGCCACCATCCCATCCCTCCTAGATTGTAAGCTCGAAAGAACAGGGCCCTCGATCCCCTCATGTTTTGCATTGTATTGGTATTGTTCTGTCACATGTTCTGTCCCCTTTTGTAATGTACAGCGCTGAGCGAACTATTGGCGCTTTATAAATACTGTATAATAATAATATGCCACACAGGCATTGTATGCAGTGGTATATTTAGAATTGAAATTGTGAAAAGTGCAGCGCTAATAAACACTATATAGAGTGGGTCTGAGGCTGACCACAACCTCAAATAAAATAAGTATAATCAATAATAAAGTCCAAAATTAATGTCCAATTCTGATGACATGTGATAAATATTAAATCCCAGTGAGGCACAGACTGGGTATCGTGCAGGAAATATAAGAAATGCGCACTCACCAGATGCGCGATAAAAATTCGCAATGATTAAACTAGAGGTCCCCTCTTGTCCTGTAGAAGGTGCAGCTCACACTGGGCAGGCTCTCTCACAGTAATGGCGCCTTTAAAGGTCTTCTCTACTGGTGGGGGCTGCAGTGGGGGTCAGCACAAATGAATCACTCTCCTCTGGGCCTCAGGGGTAGTCACCATAGAATCCTGGGGGATTATATGCTCAATGTAGAGCAGATAATAGTGGCCATGGTGTAGTAGGTCAAAATCTCAAATGTTTATTAATGAGTCAGAGTGGTGAACATACATAAAAGAACTTAGAGGCCTTCGCCAATGTAAAGTAGATGTAAGACATACAGCGAAAAAACTGTTCAAATCGCTAACCAGCTGGATAGTTATGGGGGCCACCGGACCTCCTTGATCCGGTGGCGTGACATCTCAGGCGTATGTGGCTCCTCCTTAGTGGTGTATTTAGGTCTTGTGCTGCCCTAGGCACAAAAATCAAACCCCCCTCCCGGCAGAGAGAGAGCCTCACACTGACCAGCACCAGACCCCCTCCCCCCCCCCCGTGGAGAGAGAGCCTGACAGTGACCAACAACACCCCTGTCCCATCCCCCCCCCACCCAAGAAAGCCTTCCACTGACACCCACGGAGACGCTCACCTACAAAGCTCTGGACATCCCCGGGAACATCAGTTGGGCTCTGCATGCACCGTCAAGCAGCCCACAGCTTCTATTGGATCCCACCTGGTCCCCATGCCTCATATGTCCCTTCTTCCAGGAGGCAGTGCTGCCCCCCTAAAAAATGCCGCCCTAGGCAAATGCCTTGTTTGCCTTGTGGTAAATACTCCCCTGATTGTATGCCACACAGACATTGCATGTAATTTGCACAGGAATGTGGTGCGATCCTGTGTCCTGCACCGCATTAGTGGACCTAGTGTCAGTCTTCAAGTACCCCCAATGGGTCATGTTTGCAGGATTGCCTTCACCTTGCACAGGTGCTTTCAATCAATATCAATGGCTTGGTGTTTATGGCAGCTATTTTATCTAAGGGAATTTCCCAAAACATGCCCTATTGGAGGTATTTGAAGAATGGCTTTGGAAACCACTGTTAAAGTGATATTAAAGCCTCTTTTTTTTTCTAAATAACAAATATCTCATATTTACCTGCTCTGTGCAGTGGTTTTGCACAGAGCAGCTGTGATCCTCCTCGTCTTGGGACCCCACTGGCGATTCTAGCTCCTCCCCCCTGCACAGTGCCCCCATAGCAAGCCACTTGCTATGGGGGCACTGGTACGTGCTCGTTCTCAAGCCCCATTCTCTATGTCCATAAGACAGTAGAGCTGTAAGTGACAGCAGCGGAGGCCAATGGTTGCCGCTGCTGTGTCTCAGCCAATGAGGAAGGAGAGACCAGGGAAAGCCGAGTCTCCTGTGCACATCGCTGGACTGAGTTTAGGCTCAGGTGAATATTAGGGGAGGCTGCTGCACATTGAAGTTTTTTTACCTTCATGCATACAATGTCTTTAGAACCACATTAAGGAGAGTGCAGAACAGGAAGAGTTGGAACACTCAAAATTCTAAGGTTGGTGGGAACAGAGCTATGAACTATGGTAGGGGGGGCACACTGCCAAGAAATAGAAAAATCCAGCTGGGCAACTCTTGCCAACAGACTCCATCTTCACTATATGGATAAAAGATTGTGGTCACCTGACCATCACAGCTTTGAACTTGATGGCCTTCCAATTCTACAAGCATAGACATTCATATTAGAGTTGCCCCCTCTCCCTTTTGTGGCTATAACCGCTTTTGATACAGCATAAGTATAACACATTTTTGTGAAAGCTTTCCACAAGATTTTACAGTGTCCCTGTGGATGTTTGCACCCAT
Source organism: Staurois parvus (assembly GCF_062004578.1). NCBI lineage: Eukaryota > Metazoa > Chordata > Amphibia > Anura > Ranidae > Staurois > Staurois parvus. The sequence continues at coordinate 463,373 of NW_028318131.1, read as the reverse complement.
TCAGCCAAAGTTACACTTCTGAGATTGGATAATGATAATGGAAGACCTGGTTTGCAAATGATGTAAAACAAAAGGTGTCCAGTAGAGCTGAGGTCAGGTATTAGCATTGAATGAGACGATCTGGCTAACAATTGGTATTCCCATTCATCCCAAAGGTATTCAGTAGGGTCGAGGTCAGGGCTTTGTGCTGGCCACTCAAGTTCCTCCACACCAAACTCTTCAAACCATTCCTTTATGGAGCCAGCTTTGTGCATAGGGGCAACGTCATACCGGGACAGAAAAGTGTCTTCACCAAACTGGTGCACACAGTTATTTACATTTTATGAAAGACCTACTTCCGTAGCTCTCTCTCATTTCAGTCTTTTAATTCACTGGGAGCAATGCCATAAGGTAAGTAAGACATAAACCTGAGCTACTTGTTGTGTGTCAGTGACTCAGATATACTGCATGTGCTTATGGGTCACTACTGACACCAATGACAATTAGCATCTCAAGGATTTGAGGTTAGCTGTGTCAGCCTAACTTAATGTCTCTTTACAGGATTTCCTAACCGGTTAACTATCGGCATTAGTCTGACACTGATCATCATGAACCACATCGATTGGTTCCATTTTATGTAATCTCCATCACAGACTGTACTGAAAATTACATGGGTTTGATTGGAAAACAAGTCTGGCACCTCAGCCGTACCTCTGTCTCGAACAAAAATAGGTACAGTATAATGACAGCTGCACTGAAATACTGGATTAAAATTACAATGATAAATTCACTTACAAAAGTCTATAAAATGGAATAAAGCCTATTCAATATTAAAATTTTGGAATTTTTGTCCATTTATTAGACTTCAAAATTCCAAGCATGGTATTCATTGAAACAGTAAACCAAATAAAAATTGTATACAGTAAAATTGTTTAGATTAGGCAAATATGTCTTAGAGCTACATTCAAGGTAAAGTGTTACTAAACCCAAGAGCCTGCATTCACTATATCTGGTCTCCCCAGACCCTGCATTCACTATATCTGGTCTCCCCAGACCCTGCATTCACTATATCTGGTCTCCCCGGACCCTGCATTCACTATATCTGGTCTCCCCAGACCCTGCATTCACTATATCCGGTCTCCCCGGACCCTGCATTCACTATATCTGGTCTTCCCGGACCCTGCATTCACTATATCCGGTCTCCCCAGACCCTGCATTCACTATATCCGGTCTCCCCGGACCCTGCATTCACTATATCCGGTCTCCCCGGACCCCGCATTCACTATATCCGCTCTCCCCGGACCCTGCATTCACTATATCCGGTCTCCCTGGACCCTGCATTCACTATATCCGGTCTCTCCGGACCCCGCATTCACTATATCTGGTCTCCCCGGACCCTGCATTCGCTATATCTGGTCTCCCTGGACCCTGCATTCACTATATCCGCTCTCCCCGGACCCTGCATTCACTATATCTGCTCTCCCCGGACCCTGCATTCACTATATCTGGTCTTCCCGGACCCTGCATTCACTATATCTGGTCTCCCCAGACCCTGCATTCACTGTATCTGATCTCCCCGGACCCTGCATTCACTATATCCGCTCTCCCCGGACCCTGCATTCACTATATCCGCTCTCCCCGGACCCTGCATTCACTATATCTGGACTCCCCGGACCCTGCATTCATTATATCCACTCTCCCTGGACCCTGCATTTACTATATCTGGTCTCCCCGAACCCTGCATTCACTATATCCGCTCTCCCCAGACCCTGCATTCACTATATCAGGTCTCCCCGGACCCTGCATTCACTATATCTGGTCTCCCCAGACCCTGCATTCACTATATCCGGTCTCCCTGGACCTCGCATTCACTATATCTGGTCTCCCCGGACCCTGCATTCACTATATCTGATCTCCCCAGACCCTGCATTCACTATATTTGGTCTCCCCGGACCCTGCATTCACTATATCCGCTCTCCCTGGACCCTGCATTCACTATATCTGGTCTCCCCAGACCCAGCATTCACTCTATCTGGTCTCCCACAGTACACACAACATGGAAATGCAATTATTTTTGTAAATATAAACTGCTAAATACCTTTTCTCATCTTCGGTTAGAGCAGTCTTGTGACTTCAGCTGAGCACTGGTTAAAGCATGTAGGAGGAGTTTTCTTTATGCTCTAGGAGGATGTAGAACCCCTGACCCTCTGTCTGTACAGTGCTGATCACATGAACTCTCCTAAGAAAAAAAACCTCTCCAGCAATACACACTAAACTGAGCATGTGCAGAAGGATTAGGGGTTCAGTCTGTCTTACTAGGTGAACATTTGAACAAGAAGAGGAGCAGAGAAGACAGGATCAAATGGCCTTTTTACACAATGCAGAGGATTAACCCCTTAGGTTCCACAGTGAGTATAACAAGCGTGCTTTACTGTATATACAGACTGATTTTACTGTTGTGGGTTTAGTAACACTTTAATTGACACTGTTATATTTGGTCTGGACGTCTAGGTCAATGATCGCTGGTCAAAGTCATTCCCTAGGGGTACCTGCATAACATGGCCTGTGACCTTTTCTACACACATCCGTATGTCGCTGGTTGTTCTGTGTTTAGGGCATTAATCATTGCTTTTTTCTACAACAATGACTTAAATAGGTGACCCTAGCACAGTTATGGATTACGCTTTCTTCCCACTGAAAATGCTTTTGTGGGTGAAGACAATGAAGCAGCTACTGTAGATTTAAATCACTCTATTTTAAATCTAACATTTGCTATTTTTATCCCAGCGTTACGTTATTATTTATTTTTTTAAATCCAATCGTAGCTACCATCTCTTTAAAGGGCCTTCTTATATATATATAAATATATTTGCATCTCCATTATTATATCTCCATCTCCATTATCTTCTGATACCTAGGTTTTGGGCAGCTTGTTATGTAATCTGAGCAGGTCTATGGCTCTTGGCACCTTGACAGATCTCAATTCTCTGCAACCTTACAGAAACCCAGTGAGGCACAAAAAGCATCAGGCAAGCCTGGGTTTGGTGAAATCTAGCATCACTAATTTTATCGATTACTGTACTGCATCTAATAAATATGATAACACATAACGACGTTTCAGCTCTCAGAGCTGTAAAATAGGGATTAAGGCATTTGCCCCCAATTCAGTAAGCTAAAGTGGTCTGTTAACTAGCACCTGAGGCATGCCAAAATGACATACAATAATACTGAGTGAGAGGCCACAGCAGTATACCTATGACTTAAAAAATTGGTTGTAAATTTCAGACATAAAATATAAACAAAGCATATCCCTCTATAGTGTGTACTTGTCTCAATCAAAAGCACCAAGTGCCATTTCTCTCTCATGCCTCGTTCTCCTGCTATCTGCATGAGGCCTTTCTGTTAGATCTTCCTGACACCAAGAAATAAAAGGGTGACGGGGAGGAACCTCCAGGACACAGCCTGTGATTGACAGCCTCAGCTCTGTTCCTGTGAGCTGCGTGAAGGGGAGTGTGTCCCTTCCCTCCAAACAGCTCCCACTTCCCCACACTGAGCTCTGCAGACGGAGTGTAATTTTTCTCTCTGGTCTGATTGCGAAAACATTGGGGCTGATCTGAGGTCTTAAAGCGGAGCTCCACCCAAAAGGGGAAGTTCCTCTTTAAGGGCTGCTCCCCATTAAGAATTGGCACCTTTGGGGGGCTGGGGGGAGCGGGTACCCGAATTTGACAGGTACCTGCTCCCATTTCCAGTCCGATCGCCTAGGCGATCGGAAACGGAAGGTGACCTCCCTCCCTTTCTGAAGTCTTTTGGGACATGTGACAGATCCCAGAAGACTACAGGACCATTCAAGAAGCGCAGCACTACTCGCGCATGCGCAGTAGGTACCCGGCTGTGAAGCCGCAAGCTATCACAGCCGGGTGCCCACCTTGAAGATGTCAGCCTCCTGGAATCCAGGACGGCCGGTGAAACGGACTGGTGTGTCCCCCACACACCACGGGACCGAGGGACAGGTAAGTGGCTGTTTTTTAAAAGTCAGCAGCTACAGTTTTTGTAGCTGCTGACTTTTATTTTTTGGACAGGTGAGTGGAACTCCACTTTAACATACAGGAACTGGGGCTGATCTGAGATCTAAAGGTCTGGGAATTGGAGTTTATATGAGGTCTGGAGGTTCAGAAATTGGGGCTGATCTGAGGTCTAATGGAGCAAGAGTTGTAGCGGGTCTGAGGCCTGAAGGTGCAGGAATTGGGGCTGATCTGAAGTCTAAAGGTGCATTAATTGGGGCTGGACTTAAGTCCAAAAATGCATGATCTGGGGCTGATCTGAGGTGTGAAGATGCAGAAACTGAGACCCATTTCAGGTCTGAAGGTGCAGGAACTGGGGCAGATCTGAGGTCTGAAGGTTCGGGAATTTGGATTGATCTAGGGTCTGCAGATTCATAAATTGGCTCTGATCTCTAGTCTGAAAGTGATTGAATTGTGGCTAACCTGAGGTGTGAAGGTGCAGGAACGGGGTTGTCCTGAGGTCTGCAGAGTCAGGAATTGGACTGTTCTGAGGTCTAAAGGTGCATGAAGTGGGTCTGATCTTAGGTCTGAAAGTACATGAATTGGGGCTTATCTGCAGTTTGAAGGTTTAGGAACTGGGGCTGATCTGCATTGTGAATGTGTAGGAATTGGAGCTGATTTGAGATATGAAGGTGCAGTAACTTGGGCTGATCTGTGTTGTGAAGGTGCAGGAATTGGGGCTGATCTGCGGTGTGAAGGTGCAGGAATTGTGATTGATCTGAGAGGAGAAGGTGCAGGAATTGGGGCTGATTTGAGATATGAAGGTGCAGTAACTTGGGCTGATCTGTGTTGTGAAGGTGCAGGAATTGGGGCTGATCTGCGGTGTGAAGGTGCAGGAATTGGAGCTGATTTGAGATATGAAGGTGCAGGAATTGTGGCTGATCTGAGATGCGAAGGTGCAGGAATTGTGATTGATCTGAGAGGTGAAGGTGCAGGAATTGGGGCTGATCTGCGGTGTGAAGGTGCATGAATTGGGGCTGATTTGAGATATGAAGGTGCAGGAATTGTGATTGATCTGAGATGCAAAGGTGCAGGAATTGTGATTGATCTGAGATGTGAAGGTGCAGGAATTGGGGCTGATCTGCGGTGTGAAGGTGCAGGAATTGTGATTGATCTGAGAGGAGAAGGTGCAGGAATTGGGGCTGATTTGAGATATGAAGGTGCAGGAATTGTGATTGATCTGAGATGCAAAAGTGCAGGAATTGGGGCTGATCTGCGGTGTGAAGGTGCATGAATTGGGGCTGATTTGAGATATGAAGGTGCGGTAATTGTGATTGATCTGAGATGCAAAGGTGCAGGAATTGTGATTGATCTGAGATGTGAAGGTGCAGGAATTGGGGCTGATCTGAGGTGTGAAGGTGCAGGCATTGGAGCTGATTTGAGATATGAAGGTGCAGGAATTGGAGCTGATCTGTGGTGTGAAGGTGCAGGAATTGGGGCTGATCTGCGGTGTGAAGGTGCAGGAATTCGGGCTGATCTGAAGCCTGTGCCGTACTGTTCAGTGGCATGCTAGTGTCCAATTCTTGTAAGCTGATACTTCATTTGTAAATGGATGCTGAATTCTGGGGTAGGGGGTTCCAAGACACAAAATGCAAATATTAATTTTCATAATGCAATGATGTCTACCTATTACTGCCAGTTATTACTGGCTGATTCACGGTTTGTTTGTTTTTTCATTACAAACAATGGATCTCTTTGTGCCTTCACTAAAATACGTTTTTTTTTGTTCCTTTTATGTATAATAAGCGCAGCTGGAACAGATAATATTTTATGGCACATAAACAATTTTTACCTCAAGATCCTCTAATCCCTGTCTAATGACATTCTTTATTGAATAATCACTTTGTTGTGTTACGGATTGCACAAGCTCTGACAGTCCGGTTTCTGTTTTGTTGTGCTCGACATTTGTGTTCCCGAAGATTGAATAATAGTTATAGTGAATATATCCTGGGGCACCTGATGAATGAAGCCATTCAAGGTCATACCAGTGACGTAAAATGGTGAAGGCGTCAAAACAAGGTTTCAATGGGACTGCCCTAGTTGCAAAACAGAGAAGGGAGAAAAAAATATCCAACAGTTGGACAACATGGTATTATCCAAGAGTATTATCCAATTGTAATATTTCATCGACTGAATGGGCAGTTTCACATCTTGCTTATCTATTCATTGTTTTCTTGGAAAATAAAGACTGATACATTGTTATAAGGTTATGAAATCTAAGTGATTTATTTATCTTTGCCTTCTAGTCCTATCGGCTGGTCAGCCAACTGTAACTTATCCTTGGCCAAATGCCTTGGGAAGGGTAACAACTCTTGGCCAAATCTATGACAAAAACAAAAATTTAACATGTAGCTCCATTATTTTCAGTTATAACAGCAGTATTATACCTTTCACCCACTTAAGTGATTTCCTAGCGTTTGTCATTTCTTTTTTTCCTTCCTGCTTTTCTATCTGCGAACCATGGGACCACTCTTCTCCCCGTCTTTCTCTTCTGTACCGTAGTTTGCCTCAACCATTAGGCAACTCGACAGTTGCCTAACTAATGAATTGAAGAGCATCATGTAAGACCTTATTGCCTCTTACCCTAGGTTCACATCTGTGTGGGTGGTGCAGCTGCGGATCCGCACGAAAATCCGTGCAGCCGCACCACCCACACAGAGAAATGCGGACCCGCGGGCGGGTGCCATTAGTTCTGATGGCACGCCGCCCGCACTGGGAAACACAACCGTACTGGGAACCGAGGTTCCCATGCCGGCTGCGTTTTCCAAAGAAGTGCAGGGACTTCTTCCCTGCGTGTCACGGGCACGGGAGTCCATTCAAATAAATGGGCTCTCGTGCTCGCACCTGGCCTAAGGGCTCATTCACACTTTATGCAGTGATCTGCATTAATCCAGGTTGACTTGCAAGGCCAGATAGAAAACGATTGTATACTAGGTGCCCTGTCCACACCTTTGGCAGCCGAATGGCGGTGAGGAGGAGAAACAGGCTTTCAGCTGCCGCAGGAGGAAACTACAGATTGGTTCCCCAGATTAGGGTGTGCCCAGGCACATCCGGTACACCCAGTGCACATGCCTATGGGTAGAATATCAATGTATTTATTTTAGGTACTTATATAGCGCCGTCAATTTATGCAGCGCTTTATATATATATATATATAGTATATTTACATCAGTCCCTAACCCTCAAGGGGTGTACAATCTAAGGTCCCTAACCCTCAAGGGGTGTACAATCTAAGGTCCCTAACCCTCAAGGGGCATACAATCTGAGGTCCCTAACCCTCAAGGGGCGTACAATCTAAGGTCCCTAACCCTCAAGGGGCGTACAATCTAAGGTCCCTAACCCTCAAGGGGCGTACAATCTAAGGTCCCTAACCCTCAAGGGGCGTACAATCTAAGGTCCCTAACTCACATTCATACATATACATACTAGGGCCAATTTAGACAGGAGCCAATTCACCTACCAAATGATATAATATGTAGCAAAATTGATAATATTACATAATAAGTAAGGCTATTCCAACCCCAAGGGCCACCAAAAGAACCCAATACTTAAAAATCAGATAAAAATTAAACATGGCAACACATGTTTAGGTAATTGCCAGGGATGTCTACCCTGGATACTGTGGAAGACCCATGAGGACCAGAGGAACAAACAGAGGGCAGATTCAAGGCTAGGTTCACATCTGTGCAGGTATTGCCGCTGGGGATCCGCACGAAAATCCGTGCAGCCACACCACCCGCACAGAGGAATGTAGAATCGCGGGCGGGTGCCATTAATTCTAATGGCACGCCACCCACACTGGAAAACGCAACCGTACTGGGAACCGAGGTTCCCGTGCTGGCTGCATTTTCCAAAGAAGTGCAGGGACTTCTTCCCTGCGTGTCACGGGCACGGGAGTCCATTCAAATGAATGGGCTCTTGTGCCCATTCAAAACACGGCCCGCACGGCTGCATAGGTGTGAACTGGGGGTCAAAAGACACAAGGCCTGTAACATGCTGGAGAAGAAAAGAAAAACAACTTTTTCAAATGACGACAATTAGGCATGAGCAGGGGCGGACTGACAACTCAAGAGGCCCCCGGGCAATAGGGGATCATGGGGCCCCGTCTCCTTGCCCAAACTCAAAAAAGCCTATGAAAAATGTACCAGGGGCATCTCTTGGGGCCCCCTACTGACCCCGGGCCCTCGGGCAGTGCCCGAGTTTCCAAATGGTCAGTCCGCCCCTGGGCATGAGCAAAAATGAGAGTGTTAAAATTTTCCAAAGTTTCAGCAAAAATTAGGTACGTTTGGTGAGGTACAGTGGAGGTAATTGTGAGAGTCAACCCACATGGAAGAAAAATATAATTGAAATAAATTGTAAAAATATTCTTCCCAAATATATTGACATATATTTGAAGTACTACAATTTTGGCCATATTCAATATATTTAAAAAAAAAAAAAAAAAAATATATATATATATATATATATATATACACAGTATATGCTGTATGTTGAAATGCGTTTTTATTACAAAATCTATGAATATTTAAAAAAATACATTTTCAAATATACTGTATGTCTTTGAAAATACATATCTACATTTTTGGAATGCATTTACAAATATGTGTAAAAATATATGTTAAAATTACTTTTTTATATGTTAAAAAAAATCTGAAGAATATATTTAAAACAATATATTTTTTCAAAATATATTCTTCAGATTTGATTCAGTTATAAATGAACACAGTGAGTGACCAGTACCGATCACTCACTGTGTTCATTCAGAAAAGGAAGGAGCTGGTAAATGACACATTTACTGGTCCCTGAGGCGATTTCCCCCAACAGCCAGCAAGAGAGGAGGGGAAGCCTGCAGTGTTGTGGGGGGGAGGGAAGGCCAAGGGAGAACACAGGAAAGGGGCCCAGGAGAGCAGAAAAAAAAGAAAAAAGTGTGGGGACCAACTGAAAACATTTGTCACTGATTGTGAAAAAGGGAGGGGGGGGGGTGCAATTAGACATCTTTGAAAAGTGGAAGTCCTAAAAAAAAAAAAAAATTCAAGAGAAAATTCACAAATAGCAAATAAGGTACAAAAAACACACAAATACAAAGAAGACTAAATGTAACCAAATAAACTCCTCTAAATCCACCTTCCTTTCCCCAGAAAACCACACACCCACAAAATACAGGAAATAAAGAATAGATCTTTTTTTTTTGCAGCACATTTTCCTTAAAGAGGGAAACTGACAACATTTTGCAAATTTTGACAAAATTTCAGCCACACTAATATTGGTATTTTAGCGGCAAACGCCTTCTCATCTCTGACTACAAAATGATTTTACCGTGTTGGAAGGTGAATATTGCATACATAGTCAGAACCAACAAAAGTGAAGTTTCTGGTCATAGGCTGTGATAAAGGGATCGTCCCTTTAAGTTTTGCTCATTATTCTTCATGTGCTTTACGATATTCACATACACGTGTAAATTCGCGGAGCGATTTCTGATGCCTGGCCAAGCGACAAGTGCAAGTATGCGAACTGAGCGTTTGTAGACTCCTAATATAATACATTCTGCTTAATAGGTTGACTCAGCAAACCAAACTTGGCAGGACTGATGGGTTTTATCTTAATGGTTTTGTTTTTCTTTCTGAAAGTCAACCTTTAACCTAATTTCCTTAAAGGAAAAGTACATTTAAAATTTCAGAGGTAGCTTAGGCACATTGGACGTTTTATCAAAGCTCCAAAACACTCAGGGGGAAAAAATTAATATTTCTCTATGGAGATGGTTCACATCTACACTCCAAGTCGCCTGAAGCTCAAAAAAGTTTTGTAGCTACTTTCGTAGCTCAAATTGGGCAGATTTGCACGTTTTTGGTGCGATTTTATTCCCATAGAACATAATAGAAACCCGCCATTGGCTCGTTTTTGCGCACTTTCGTTCATTTTAATGTGCGATTTGTGTGATTTTCTGCTCAAATGAAAAAAATTTTAAAAAAATTTATATTATTTTATTACTTTTTTTTGGTTTTAGGGGGTTAAGGTTATGGGTTAATTATTATTAATTTATTATTACAAGTATTTATTTATTATTATTTTAATGGATTTGTGGATTTATTTTACATTTATTCAATTATTATTATTATTATTGTTATTAATAATAATAATAATAATATTATTATCATCCTAACCATAACAAAAAATAAATAGAAAAAAAAGAAAATAAGAAATACAATACTATAAATAAATAATAAGAAATAAATAAATACTAACCCCACAGGGGCATTTAGAGGCAGTAAAAAAAACCCAGTGCCAGTGTGACCTGGCGCAGTGCTGTTTTAGCATAAAAAACGCTTAATTGCGCGTAAATGCGTCTAAATGCGCCTAAACACTAGGTGCATTTAGCGCTTGAGCATTAATTTATTTAAACATTGATCTGGCCAATTAAACTAATGCCCAAATGCTTGACGTGGGTAAATGTGTGTAAACGCAATACACACTCTTTGTTCACACTATAGAAACACAGTCCAGATGTGTTTCGGATGCGTTTTTACATGCACGTTTATGACACATTCCGGTGCATTTTTGATGTGTTTTTTTACGCGTTCCAGTTAATTTTTTCCCCTCTTTTTCAATTTAAATAGGGACATGTGCATTCCAGTGCGTTTTTTATGCATTTTACCGCGTTCCAGTGCAGTTCTGTGCAGACAAAATGCAGCCCGTTCTTTCTGCAACTGGAACGTACTAGAACTGCGAGCGTTGATGTGAACTATGACACTGACAACCATATCACCTACTTTCTGTGCGTTTTGGATGCAGAAAAAAAGCAACTGCAATGCATGTAGTGGGAACTGGCCCTTACAAGCATCAGGCAGTTTTTTGGGCCAAAACACTGCTGCCAGAAGGAGGCTTTTAGGGGAGTAAAAAAGAAACAGTGTGCATGAGGCCTTAAGATGTATATCCACTTTAGGACTTCCCATCTGCATTGTACTGCAGACAGGGGCGGACTGACAACTCATGGGGCCCCCGGGCAATAGGGGATCATGGGGCCCCTGTGTCCTTGCCAAAACTCAAAAAAGCCTATGAAAAAGGTACCAGGGGCATCTCATGGGGCCCCCTACTGACCCCGGGCCCTCGGGCAGTGCCCGAGTTTCCAAATGGTCAGTCCACCCCTGATCAAGAGCTGGAAAATTTATTTTGGGTTGTTCTTTGGTGGTCGGTTATGGTAGTAATCAGGGGCGGACTGACAACTCATGGGGCCCACGGGCAATAGGGGATCATGGGGCCCCTGTGTCCTTGCACAAACTCAAAAAAGCCTATGAAAAAGGTACCAGGGGCATCTCATGGGGCCCCCTACTTACCCCAGGCCCTCGGGCAGTGCCCGAGTTTCCAAATGGTTTGTCCGCCCCTGATAGTAACAAGTAACACACAGCTAAATTTAAATTATTTTTTTTTACTATTTTGGGCCAGTTTTCCTTTGATAATGAAAAACAATCAGGAGATATCCATTAGCACCAAATGAAATTTGTCCTGAAAAAAATGCGGTCAAGAGCTGGAAAATTTATTTTAGGTTGTTCTTTGGTGGTAGGTTATGGTAGTAACAAGAAAAACACAGTTACATTTTAACAAATGATTTTTTTTTTACTATTTTGGGCCAGTTTTCCTTTGATAATAAAAAAAAAATCAAGAGATATCCATTACCATTTACCACCAAATGAAAGCCCAATTTGTCCTGAAAAAAATGCGGTATAATCCACCTGGATGTACAAAGTAGTTGTGATGATATGTACGGTTTTACTAACACAGGTCAGCGTTGCAAAATTGTGCTTAGGCATTAAGATGTGTTTTACCCAGGGGTGGACTGACAACTCATGGGGCCCCCGGGCAATAGGGGATCATGGGGCCCCTGTGTCCTTGTCCAAACTCAAAAAAGCCTATGAAAAAGGTACCAGGGACATATCATTGGGCCCCCGGGCAGTGCCCGTGTGTCCAAATGGTCAGTCCACCCCTGGTTTTACCCTAAGGCGTGAAGGGGTTAAATGGCGCAGCTGGAGCTCCTCTTTGAAATGTTCAAATCACGTTATTGACCAAAAACCATGCATTTCCGTTTTGGGTGGAGTTGGCCCATAATCGTATCTTTTAAACTGGAACAACAGGCGTCCCCCATCCATCCTTCCACTTTGTAATTAGGACATTTGTAGAACGGCTCAGTGTTTTTCACGCTTGTTGGTCCCAATAACAGACATGAGCGGTATCTGTCCATGACATCCATGACCGTGTACTTGTTCCTGCTGAACCGGTTTCCTTGCTGTCCATGTTTACCAAGAGGCTGAGGACACATATTTACCCAGACTGAATGTATTTCCCTAGGCTGGATGTATGCAGAAGGTACCTTGGGGCAGAAACCTGTGTCACAGGATTATTGATGGTAATTTATTTCAGGTACTTATATAGCGCCGTCAATTTACACAGCACTTTACATATATATTGTACATTCACATCAGTCCCTAACCCTCAAGGGGTGTACAATCTAAGGTCCCTAACCCTCAAGGGGCGTACAATCTAAGGTCCCTAACCCTCAAGGGGTGTACAATCTAAGGTCCCTAACCCTCAAGGGGCGTACAATCTAAGGTCCCTAACCCTCAAGGGGCGTACAATCTAAGGTCCCTAACCCTCAAGGGGTGTACAATCTAAGGTCCCTAACTCACATTCAAACATACACATACTAGGGCCAATTTAGACAGGAGCCAATTCACCTACCAGCATGTCTTTGGAGTGTGGGAGAAAATTGGAGTACCTGGAGGAAACCCACACAGATAGAACATGCAAACTCCAGGCAGGTGGTGCTGTGGTTGGAATTTGAACCAATGATCCTAGTACTGCCAGGCGGAATTGCTAACCCTTTAGCCACTGTGTTGCCCGTAAGCACCAGTTCACCGAGACCGTTTACAACTTCATTGATAAAAAAAATAAACTTTTATCCCTTCTATTTCTGAAAGCATTACAGCATTTTTCACCCCTGCCTAAAACTTTTGCACAGTACTGTCTATGCATTTGGTGGCAGTGGGGAATTTAGGTTTTATGCTGCCCTAGGCAACACAAAAATTCCCGCCCCCCCCCGCAGAGAGAAACTGACATTGACCGACAACACCCCATCCCCCCCACCCAAGAGATCCTTCTGCTACTACTGATTCCCCCCCTCCCCCATACACCAGCCATCATCCCCCATGGCAAGAGAGAGAGAGATAGACACCTTCACAACTTAGGACATCCACGGGAACAGGAGACGGGCTGTGCGCACACCGTCATGAAATCCACAGCCTCTCTCAGAACCCACCTGGTCCCCATGCCACTTGTGCCCCTTCTTCCAAGGGGCAGTGCTGCCCCCCCTAAAAAATGCCACCCTAGGCAAATGCCTTGTTTGCCTTGTGGTAAATACACCCGTTTGGCGGTGCACACCCATAAATACTGCTTTAAGCAGCGGATGTGTATGGATTATTTTGGAGAATTATGCAGGCCATACATGGATCGAATTCCGAACGATTTTTCATCCGAAAATCGTAAGCGACGTTCGCTCGGTAATCCGATGGTACCATCAATGATTTCGAAAATCGGCCGACCAAATCATAAAGTTCACCCCATATAACAGGCGAAACTTCAGTTCCTTCCAGGTCACGGCTCATGCGCATATTCTTTTTGGAAAAACGATCGTACGATTTGACCATCATTGAGTCGAAAATCTGAATTTTCCAACATGCCCGATCACGGAAAAGGGGAGGAACCACGAAAATTGTCCGGTGCCATTGACCCACTAACAGAGTGAAAATCGGCCGATTATTCTAAGGTCCGATTTTCGGATGAAAAATCTGTTGAATTTCGACCCATGTATGGGCGGCCTAAGGATCTCGTTTAGTGTCATGTTAAGTGAGGACATAGTATCACATTGTGGAGGAAAAGTTCTATGAGGACATAGTGGTGAATTGTGGAGGAAATGTAACGAATTGATGAGGATAATCTAAGTGTGGAGAATGTAACTGAAGAAAAGCATGTTATGAAATGTACGGCTAAGCGTGACGCTGGGTGTGAAAGTGTCTTGAAGTCAGCTATGTGTAGAAGATATACTCACTGATGGTAATGCTCATGACACCGTCCTTGGGGCAGGAAGTATAGTGGGGTCACTGAAGGCAGTAAAAACCAGATAGACGTTCTTCTAATCCTTCCCCAAAACATGAAGCTGTATACTCAGTGAGCCTGGGTTCACATATATGCAGCGCGGTAAATCGCATGTGATTCACACAGGAACCGCGCCGCATTTCTTCACAAATGGTGTTCTCATTCATTCCAAAGGTCTTCAGTAGATTAAAGTCAGGAACTGATGTTGGAGGAGAAGACCTGGCTCACAAATGGTGTTCCCATTCATTCCAAAGGTGTTCAGTAGATTAAAGTCAGGAACTGATGTTGGAGGAGAAGACCTGGCTCACAAATGGTGTTCGCATTCATTCCAAAGGTTTTCATTAGATTAAAGTCAGGAACTGATGTTGGAGGAGAAGACCTGGCGCACAATTGGTGTTTCCATTCATTCCAAAGGTGTTCAGTAGATTAAAGTCAGGAACTGATGTTGGAGGAGAAGACCTGGCTCACAAATGGTGTTCCCATTCATTCCAAAGGTGTTCAGTAGATTAAAGTCAGGAACTGATGTTGGAGGAGAAGACCTGGCTCACAAATGGTGTTCGCATTCATTCCAAAGGTTTTCATTAGATTAAAGTCAGGAACTGATGTTGGAGGAGAAGACCTGGCGCACAATTGGTGTTTCCATTCATTCCAAAGGTGTTCATTAGATTAAAGTCAGGAACTGATGTTGAAGGAGAAGACCTGGCTCACAAATGGTGTTCCCATTCATTCCAAAGGTGTTCAGTAGATTAAAGTCAGGAACTAATGTTGAAGGAGAAGACCTGGCTCACAAATGGTGTTCCCATTCATTCCAAAGGTGTTCAGTAGATTAAAGTCAGGAACTGATGTTGGAGGAGAAGACCTGGCTCACAAATGGTGTTCCCATTCATTCCAAAGGTGTTCATAAGATTAAAGTCAGGAACTGATGTTGGAGGAGAAGACCTGGCTCACAAATGGTGTTTGCATTCATTCCAAAGGTTTTCATTAGATTAAAGTCAGGAACTGATGTTGGAGGAGAAGACCTGGCGCACAATTGGTGTTCCCATTCATTTCAAAGGTGTTCATTAGAATAAAGTCAGGAACTGATGTTGGAGGAGAAGACCTGGCTCACAAATGGTGTTCGCATTCATTCCAAAGGTGTTCAGTAGATTCAAGTCAGGAACTGATGTTGGAGGAGAAGACCTGGCTCACAAATGGTGTTCGCATTCATTCCAAAGGTGTTCAGTAGATTAAAGTCAGGAACTGATGTTGGAGGAGAAGACCTGGCTCACAAATGGTGTTCGCATTCATTCCAAAGGTGTTCAGTAGATTCAAGTCAGGAACTGATGTTGGAGGAGAAGACCTGGCTCACAAATGGTGTTCGCATTCATTCCAAAGGTGTTCAGTAGATTCAAGTCAGGAACTGATGTTGGAGGAGAAGACCTGGCTTACAAATGGTGTTCGCATTCATTCCAAAGGTGTTCAGTAGATTAAAGTCAGGAACTGATGTTGGAGGAGAAGACCTGGCTCACAAATGGTGTTCCCATTCATTCCAAAGGTGTTCATAAGATTAAAGTCAGGAACTGATGTTGGAGGAGAAGACCTGGCTCACAAATGGTGTTTGCATTCATTCCAAAGGTTTTCATTAGATTAAAGTCAGGAACTGATGTTGGAGGAGAAGACCTGGCGCACAATTGGTGTTCCCATTCATTTCAAAGGTGTTCATTAGAATAAAGTCAGGAACTGATGTTGGAGGAGAAGACCTGGCTCACAAATGGTGTTCGCATTCATTCCAAAGGTGTTCAGTAGATTAAAGTCAGGAACTGATGTTGGAGGAGAAGACCTGGCTCACAAATGGTGTTCGCATTCATTCCAAAGGTGTTCAGTAGATTAAAGTCAGGAACTGATGTTGGAGGAGAAGACCTGGCTCACAAATGGTGTTCGCATTCATTCCAAAGGTGTTCAGTAGATTAAAGTCAGGAACTGATGTTGGAGAAGACCTGGCTCACAAATGGTGTTCGCATTCATTTCAAAGGTGTTCATTAGAATAAAGTCAGGAACTGATGTTTGAGGAGAAGACCTGGCTCACAAATGGTGTTCGCATTCATTCCAAAGGTGTTCAGTAGATTCAAGTCAGGAACTGATGTTGGAGGAGAAGACCTGGCTCACAAATGGTGTTCGCATTCATTCCAAAGGTGTTCAGTAGATTAAAGTCAGGAACTGATGTTGGAGGAGAAGACCTGGCTCACAAATGGTGTTCGCATTCATTCCAAAGGTGTTCAGTAGATTAAAGTCAGGAACTGATGTTGGAGGAGAAGACCTGGCTCACAAATGGTGTTCGCATTCATTCCAAAGGTGTTCAGTAGATTAAAGTCAGGAACTGATGTTGGAGAAGACCTGGCTCACAAATGGTGTTCGCATTCATTCCAAAGGTGTTCAGTAGATTCAAGTCAGATACTAATGTTGGAGGAGAAGACCTGGCTCACAAATGGTGTTCGCATTCATTCCAAAGGTGTTCAGTAGATTCAAATCAGGTACTAATGTTGGAGGAGAAGACCTGGCTCACAACTGGTGTTCCCATCCATTGCAAAGGTGTTCAGTAGATTAAGGCCAGGGATCTGTGCAGGCCAGTTGAGTTCTTCCATACCAAACTCATCAAACCATTATGGAGCTGGCTTTGTACATAGGGGCACTAGGCATGCTGGAACAGAATAGGATCTTCCCGAAACTGTTGTCCCAGGGTTGAAAGAGCACAATTGTCTAAAACAGGGGTGGGCAACCTTTGAGAGGTGGAGATAGTGGTGTAGTTAGGTTTTGTGCTTCCCTAGGCAACACAAAAAACTGTCTGCCCCCACGGACACCGACCAACACCACCACCCCCTCCCCCTCCCATGGAGAGAGCCTGATATTGGCCAACAGCACCCCTGTCCCCCACCTGGTAGAGCCTTCCACTAACCCCCCCCCCCCCACTTCCCCGGCGATAGAGAGAAAGACGTTCATCTTTACAACTCCATACATCCCCGGGAATGAGAGTCAAGCTCTACATACACCATCAAGTAGCCCGTAGCTTCTCTTGGATCCCACCTGGTTCCCGTGGTGCACATGTCCTTTCTTTCATCCCTTATTCTGGGGGAGGTGCTGCCCCCCTGAAAAATGACACCCTAGGCAAGTGCCTTGTATGCCTTGTGATAAATATGCCCCTGGGTGGAGATCTATCTGAACAACATGAAAGAGATCAAAGATCACTGGATTTGGCGCCCCTTTTTTTTTTTAAAGAATTTAACTAACCAGGCCTAACTAAAACAATTGTCCTCTGGAAGATTTACCCCCCCCCCCCCCTTCATGACCAAACCATTTTTTTTGCTGTACGGTGCTGCACTACTTTCACTAACAATTGCGCGGTCATGCAACACTGTACACAAATTAAATTTATATAATTTTTTCACACAAATAGAACTTTCTTTTGTTGGTGTTTGATCACCACAGAATATAATTGTTTACTAGCATGCATAGGTAAAGTTGATCCAGGAAATATCCAATTGCCTCTCGGGGGGTCAGGAAGGAATTTTTTCCCTGCAGGAGCAAATTGGATCATGCTTTACTGGGCTTTTTGCTTTGCTCTGGATCAACTGTGGGTATAAAACTATAACTTTTTTTTTTTTTCAATGGTTGAACTCGATGGACTTTTGTCTTTTTATTAGCCAGACTAACTATGTAACTATGTAACTATGTAACCACTGGATTTGTTGTGCTATAAACTAAAAAAGACCAAAATTGAAAAAAAAAAAAAAGTGTCATGCAGGATGAATGGCACTCAAGCGCATGTTGCGCGTTCTGGAATCACAGGCAGAATTGCGGCAATTCTGCCCGTAATTCCTATCCGCCCAAGTGTGAACGGGGCCTATAAGGAGAGGTCTCAGCTTGTAAGTTTGGCATGACCGGCTTTAGGAGGGTTTTTCTATTGACGCTAAACAGGTCGGATGGATGAATCTCCCACCGTGGGCTATTGTGTTCCGACAACCAGCACTGCCAGCTGTCAGAATACCCAAACGATGATGACTGCATACAGGGGCAGACTGACAACTCATGGGGCCCCCGGTCAATAGGGGATCATGGGGCCCCTGTGTCCTTGCCCAAACTCAAAAAAGCCTATGAAAAAGGTACCAGGGACATCTCATGGGGCCCCCTACTGACCCCGAGCCCTCGGGCAGTGCCCGAGTTTCCAAATGGTCAGTCTGCCCCTGACTGCTTCTGATTAGCTGCAAGCTTTGCTCGGCTGGGAATTTTCTACCCATTTCCTTTGATAAATAAAAGATTAAAAAAGGACTTTTATCAATTTGAGTGTTGCCAACAGGGCCACCTATGGAACAAATCGCAGCTGATTCAACGGGAATCGCCTGAAATCGAGTGTGTGTGTGGCCAGCTTAAGTAGCAAGAGGACCTGAAATTGTTGAGGCTTCTATGTACTATGAAGGGCCCTAAGCACTGTGCAGGTAGCTTGCATTTTTGCTCATACAGATTTACTAAAAGGTCACATCATAAAAATGTTCATAGAGAATGAGGAATGCAGATACTGGTGGAATTTCATTTAATAGACTTTGGATTTCTGTTACACATTTCACAACCAGTTGTAAACAGGAATAGAACAAGAGCGGACTGGCATTTTCCTGCCTATCAAAGCTTCATTGTGTGCTGACATGAGAATTGTACAGTCAAAGTTGCCAACTGTCCTTAATTTCCAAGGACCAGCCAACGAACAAAGAGTTTTGCAGAATTTATTTTAAGATGGTTCCAGAAAAGCCTCACAGGTTAAAGATCCCTTTTCTGGGTTAAATCCACAGGCTTTGCCACGTGAAAGGAAAAGTACAGCGTCTTTTCAGTGAGCAGATATTGCAATTTTTAATGTGAATTGAACATTGTTACATTCTTGTTTTTCCATATTTGTTTTATTGTATTAAAACGTAGAGATTTGCAGGTTGGCCACTAGAGGGAGATCTGTATTCCTTTGGCTTCTCCAAAGTTCCTGCTTAAAAACAACCTTAAACATAAAGCTGTATTAAAGTGTTACTAAACCCGCACCCTGCATTCACTATATCCGCTCTCCCTGGACCCTGCATTCACTATATCTGCTCTCCCCGGACCCTGCATTCACTATATCCGCTCTCCCCGGACCCTGCATTCATTATATCCGGTCTCCCCGCACCCTGCATTCACTATATCTGCTCTCCCTGGACCCTGCATTCACTATATCCGCTCTCCCTGGACCCTGCATTCACTATATCTGCTCTCCCCGGACCCTGCATTCACTATATCCGCTCTCCCCGGACCCTGCATTCACTATATCCGCTCTCCCCGGACCCTGCATTCACTATATCCGCTCTCCCCGGACCCTGCATTCACTATATCCGCTTTCCCTGGACCCTGCAGTCACTATATCTGGTCTCCCTGGACCCTGCATTCACTATATCCGGTCTCCCTGGACCGTGCATTCACTATATCCGCTCTCCCTGGACCCTGCATTCACTATATCCGGTCTCCCCGGACCCTGCATTCATTATATCTGGTCTCCCTGGACCCTGCATTCACTATATCCGCTCTCCCTGGACCCTGCATACACTATATCCGCTCTCCCCCGACCCTGCATTCACTATATCCGGTCTCCCCGGACCCTGCATTCACTATATCTGGTCTCCCCGGACCCTGCATTCACTATATTTGATCTCCCTGGACCCTGCATTCACTATATCTGGTCTCCCCGGACCCTGCATTCACTATATCTGGTCTCTCCGGACCCCGCATTCACTATATCTGGTCTCCCCGGACCCTGCATTCACGGTATCTGGTCTCCCACCGTACACAGAACATGGAAATGCAATTATTTTAGTAAATATAAACTGCTAAATACCTTTTCTCATCAGCAGTTAGAACAGTCTTGTGACTTCTATCAGTGTCCAGCCAAGCACTGGTTAAAGCTTCTAGGAGGAGTTTTCATTTTGCTCTAGGAGGATGCAGGACCCCTGACCTCTGTCTGGACACAGCTGATTGGCCCTGTGCTGACCACATGCACTTTCTCAAGAAAAAAAAAAAACCTCTCTAGCAATAAACACCAAACTGAGCATGTGCAGAATGACTCCACATGATATGTATTATCAGAAGATAAGAGGGGGACACTGGAAGAAGGGGACGATCAGAGAAGATAGGATCAAACAGCGGTTTTACACAATGCGGAAGATTAACCCCTTAGGTTTCACAATGAGTATAACAAGCATGATTTACTGCGTATACAGACTGATTTTACTGTTGTGGGTTTAGTAACACTTTAATTGTTAATTATTAAGAACCAGTAAAACTAGCGAAAGAATTAAGTTTTCATAATAAACTTCTTTTATTCCTTATTATACTCACTGCATTAACTTGTTTATATAGCATGCAACTAAAGTAATCCAATTACATATCATGTATAGTACATGTTATTACGTTCTAATACAAGCAATAATTATGTAAGTGAAAATACCATAGTCATCAGGGATATAATCACACACATATCTTTATTGTCACATAATAGTTTTATTCTTACCCAGCAATCATTCTTACACAACAATTTTTATGTATTGAGATTTTATTACAGTAGAACAAGCCATGTTATTTATTCTTCTTTCTATTCCAAAACCTGACTATTATTATTTCTGATATCAATCACTTTCTTTTATGTTATATTGTACATTGTCTGTATTAACCTTCTTCTCAATTTTGTTTCTACTAGTTATTTATACACCTATCCTGACTATTACAGTTCCACCAAATGCATCAGTGGTTCCATCTTCTTCTACCAGAGTCCTTGGTTTCTCACACTTCCAGGAGTACCTAATGTCAGTGTCCCTGCCACGTGCCATGGTTCCATCCTCCTCCACCAGTGTCTTTGGTTTCTCACACTTCCAGGAGTACCTAATGTCAGTGTCCCTGTCATGTGCCATGGTTTCATCCTCCTCCACCAGTGTCTTTGGTTTGACACACTTCCAAGAGTGCTGAATGTCTGTTTCTCTGTCACGTGCCATGGCTCCATCCTCCTCCACCAGTGTCTTTGGTTTCTCACACTTCCACGAGTACCTAATGTCAGTGTCCCTGCCATGTGCAATGGTTCCATCCTCCTTCACCAGTGTCCTTGGTTTGACATACTTCCAAGAGTGCTGAATGTCTGTTTCCCTGTCACGTGCCATAGTTCCATCCTCCTCCACCAGTGTCTTTGGTTTCTCACACTTCCAGGAGTACCTAATGTCATTGTCCCTGCCATGTGCCATGGTTCCATCCTCCTCCACCAGTGTCCTTGGTTTGACACACTTCCAGGAGTGCTGAATGTCTCTTTCCTTGTCACGTGCCATGGTTCCATCCTCCTACACCAGTGTCCTTGGTTTCTCACACTTCCAGGAGTACCTAATGTCAGTGTACCTGCCATGTGCCATGGTTCCATCCTCCTCCACCAGTGACTTTGGTTTCTCACACTTCCAGGAGTACCTAAAGTCAGTGTCCCTGCCATCTGCCATGATTTCATCCTCCTCCACCAGTGTCGTTGGTTTGACACACTTCCAAGAGTGCTGAATGTCTGTTTCATTGCCAAGTGCTGTTATTCCATCATCCTCCACCAGTGTCTTTGCTATTTTACACTCCCAGAAAAGTTGTATGTCAATGTACCCATCACATGCTGTGCTTCCACCCTCCTTTACCTGTGTTGGGACTGGGATCTGAACCTATGACCTCTGCCATGTTTGGCAGTAGCTCTTCTTGCTGAGCCATCTGAGATGTTGGACAGCATCTTGTCTTGCCTTGTACCTTGTTTCTGGTGAACCTCAAATTCCTTGCTCCCTCCATGAACTTCCTATTTAAAGCGGAGTTCAACCCAAAAGGGGAAGTTACACTTTATCCCCCACTCCCTATTAAGGATTGGCACCTTTGGGGAGTGGGTACCCAAATTTGACAGGTATTTTACACTCCCAGAAAAGTTGTGTGTCAGTGTACTCATCACATGCTCTGCTTTCACCCTCATTTACCTGTGTTAGGACCGGGATCTGAACCCATGACCTCGGCCATGTCAGGCAGTAGCTCTTCTTGCTGGGCCACCTGAAATGTTGGATAGCATCCTGTCTTGACATTGTTTCTGGTGAACCTCAAATTCCTTGCTCCTTCCATGAACTTCCTATTTAAAGCGGAGTTCCACCCAAAAGGGGAAGTTACGCTTTAATGCTTTGTCCCCCACTCCCCATTAAGGATTGGCACCTTCCGGGAGCGGGTACCCAAATTTGACAGGTACCAGCTCCCACTTCCACTGCGATCGCCTAGGCCACGAGTGTCAAACTGGCGTCCCTCCAGCTGTTGCCAAACTACAAGTCCCATGAGGCATTGCAAGATTGACAGTTACAAGCATGATTTCCAAAGGTAGAGGTATGATGGGACTTGTAGTTTCGCAACAGCTGGAGGGCCTCCAGTTTGACACCCCTGGCCTAGGCGATTGGAAGCTGAAGTTGTCCTCCCTCCCCGTAGTCTTCTGGGAGGTCCCAGAAGACTACGGGGTCGTTCACAAAGCAGAGCACTTCCTGCGCATGCGCAGTGGGCACCCGGTTGTAAAGGTGCAAGCTGTTACAGCCGGGTGCCCACACTGAAGATGCCGGCGCCGGGCAGAGAAGACGGGGACACCGCTGGACCGAGGGACAGTTAAGTGTCTGTATTTTAAAAGTCAGCAGCTACAGTTTTCATAGCTGCTGACTTTTATTAATTTATTTTTTTAGCTGGAACTCCACTTTAAGCCACACCTTTGTACTTCCTGTTTGCAAGATTATTGTGCTCTCCAGCCGACATTTTGCTTCTTTGCATACCTGCAGCTGTCTTTACTACCACATATTACCGACCTTTGGCTTGTTCCTTGACTATGCTTCCACTTGATCCCAACCTGTACCAACCTTTGGCATGTTTACTGACTATGCTTCTGCTATATCTGCTACTAGACCCCGGCTTGCTCCCCTTCTGGTGGGGCAATCCTGAGGACCGTGACCTGGTACTAATACACAGCAAAACCCATCTCCACCATCAGGAGCTCTGCTGAACACCGGTTAGTGCTTAGATCTTGCACCTCAGGTGAGCCCATGTCATCTGCTAGGGTGACCTCTTTCTGTACTTATCCAGCTGGTTCATAGGAGCCTCTCTACTGCTATAGCTACTGGTCTCCAAGCCACTTCAAGCAATGTCATATGTTTGTGTACCCACAATGTTCTGTGGTTCCATCCTCCTCCACCAGAGTCTTTGGTATTTCACACTTCTGATAGTGTTGAATGTCTGTGGTCCATCATGCACTATGGTTTTGTCCTGCTTCACCAGTGTCTTTGGCATTTCACACTTCTGGGGGTGTTGAATGCCAGTGTCCCCGTTACATGCTGTAAGTCCATCCTTCGTTACCAGAATCTATGCTATTTCACTCTTCCAGGGGTACCATGAGTCTATTCTCCATTACCCGTGTCTTTGGTATTTCACATTTCCAAAGGTGTTGGATGTTGGTGACCCTACCACATGCTGTGCTTTCATCCTTCTTTAACGGTGTTCTTGGCATTTTCCATTTCTGGGAGTTTTGGGTGTCTATCTCTCCATCATGCACCATGATTCCATCACCCTCCACTAAAATATTTGGTATTTCACACTTCCAGGGGTGTCAAATGTCTGTGTCCCCACCACGCACCTTGATTCCATCCTCCTCCACCAGTGTCTTTGGTATTTCACACTTCCAAGAGTGCCAGATGTCTACATTTCTGCCACACACGGTAGTTCCATTCTCCTCAATCAGTGTCTTGGTATTTAATAAAATATCAGACATTGGTGCCCCGCTACGTGTATTTTTTTTAATTGTCTTGGGCATTTTACGCTTCTGGTAATGTTAGATGCCTGTTTCCCTGTCACACACCGGAGTTCCATCCTCCGCCAACAGTGTCTTTGACATTTTTCACTTCTGGTAGTGTTAGATATCTATCTCTCCACCACTCACTGTAATTCCATCCTCCTCCACCAGGGTCTTTGCCATTTCAGACTTCCAGGAGCATTAGATGCCTGTGTCCCTGCTACGCAATGTGGTTCCATCCTCCAACTCATACATCACTGTTGAGTCCTGTAGTTAGGTAGGAGTCAAAGGATTGAAATCATAGCACCTGGTGGGGACATGGGCATCTGACATTCCCTGAAGAGCCAAACAAGCTTATGGATTCTGCAGTGCTGGCAAAAGGAGGTTCGGAGACATGGGTCTTCAAAGAGTTTTCATTATGCAGGACATTCTGCGTTTGGAAGCTGACACGGTCACTTTAAAAATCTGGGTGTTATGAACTTGAAGTGTTATTATTGCACTTGCAGTAATTAGCAATCTGTCCCGAGGCAAAGCTATTATTAAGCAAACTAGAAAACTAGGTGAGCAGGTTGGTTTTAACCATTTCTCTGGCCGAGGCAAAAAGCTGAGGATGAGGATTCCAGGAAACCTGCTTTTAAATCTAAGCTCCAGCCTTGCCTTTTTTGCCCACACTTATAGCAAGCCCTCCTGTGTTGAAACTGATTACTCTCAATTAATTACAAGCATACATCTCTACAATATAACCCTCTGAAGCTGCAGCAGCTGTCTTGAGCCCACCTTCATTTCCTGTCTGAACGACTTCAGTCATCATCAGTCTCCTCTCCTCCTGATCTGTACTGTCATTGGCCAGCCTTTCACAACTATTAGCTTTTTTCTGCCTGTGTAATTAATATGTGTTCGGTTTTAATGGGATGAGGTGGCAACCCTAGCCAGAACTCGATCCAGCGATGTGCACAAGAGCAACAGCTTTCCGGGGTTTTTCCCTGCTCATTGACTGGGACAGCAGTGGGAGTTCCAAATAGTGAGCCATTGGCTCCCGCTACTGTCAACTCCAACCATTGAGCCATTGGCTCCCATTACTGTCAACCCCAACTAGTGAGCCATTGGCTCCCGCTACTGTCAATCCCAACCGGTGAGCCATTGGCTCCCGCTACTGTCAATCCCAACCAGTGAGCCATTGGCTCCCGCTACTGTCAACCCCAACCAGTGAGCCATTGGCTCCCGCTACTGTCAACCCCAACCAGTGAGCCATTGGCTCCCGCCACTGTCAACCCCAACCAGTGAGCCATTGGCTCCCGCTACTGTCAACCCCAACCAGTGAGCCATTGGCTCCCGCCACTGTCAACCCCAACCAGTGAGCCATTGGCTCCCGCCACTGTCAACCCCAACCAGTGAACCATTGGCTCCCGCCACTGTCAACCCCAACCAGTGAGCCATTGGCTCCCGCCACTGTCAACCCCAACCAGTGAGCCATTGGCTCCCGCTACTGTCAACCCCAACCAGTGAGCCATTGGCTCCCGCCACTGTCAACCCCAACCAGTGAGCCAATGGCTCCCGCCACTGTCAACCCCAACCAGTGAGCCATTGGCTCCTGCTACTGTCAACCCCAACCAGTCAGCCGTTGGCTCCCGCTACTGTCAATCCCAACCAGTGAGCCATTGGCTCCCGCTACTGTCAACCCCAACCAGTGAGCCATTGGCTCCCGCTACTGTCAACCCCAACCAGTGAGCCATTGGCTCCCGCCACTGTCAACCCCAACCAGTGAGCCATTGGCTCCCGCTACTGTCAACCCCAACCAGTGAGCCAATGGCTCCCACTACTGTCAACCCCAACCAGTAAGCCATTGGCTCCCGCTATTGTCAACCCCAACCAGTGAGCCATTGAGGAGAGAGCAGGAGACGGGGCCGCTCTGTGTCTGAACGGACAAACAGAGCAGTGGTTCGGGAGCGTGCATACTTGGGTGCCCCCATAGCACGGCAGGAGGGAGGGGCCAGGAGCACCAGTGGGAGACCTGAGAAGAGGAGGATCAGGGCTGCTTTGTGCAAAACCACTGCACACAGCAGGTAAGTATGACATTATTGTTACTAAAAAACCGGTCCATAACCGAAATGTAAAAACACCTCTGGTCCATAGGGGGCGTATAGGTGGGAGAGGGGAAGTGGGTAAAGGCCTTGTCATCTGCTGCTTTAAAAATCGGGGTGTTATGATCTTGAAGTGTTTTTATGCTTGCAATAGCTGGAGATCTGTCCTGAGGCAAAGCTATTAATAAGCAAATGAGAAAACTAGACTAGCAGGTCAGCTTTTACATGCCAACAAAATTCTGTGTTTATGTTCCTACAATTAGTATTTATAATAGCAATATGGGGCTTATTTATAAAGCAGTTAATCTGACATTTACCAAACATTGACTGCTGGCGAATCTTCCTGGTGTGGCCTATTTTGAATGACAGTGATGGGTTCCACCACTTGCTGGAGGTTATGTTCCACATTAGTTCAGGTGATTCATAGGCTAATGCAGGCCATACTCAGGTCGAATTCCGAACAAATTTTCTTTAGAGAATTGGAAATTTCTTGTGTTTTGTAATCCAATGATGCCACCATTGATTTTTGAAATTCGACCAACCAAGCCTTTAATTTCATCTCATGCTGCTGCAGAAAAGAATTTTCGTGGTCAAGAATTTCCTTTTCTTTCCAGGTCACAGCTCACGCGCATTTCTTTTTCGATAACATTTCTCGCACGATTCGCCCATCATTGATTAGAAATTTGTTTGTTTTTCAAAACATTTCCAACATGCCCGATCACTCAAATTCTATGGTCAAAATCGGCCAATTCTGTGGCCCAAGGTGCGAAATTCGGACGAAATTCTTTAGAAAAGGTTTTCTAAAGAGCATTCTTGCGGAATTCGACCCGTGTATGACTGGCTTTACTTTCCTTGTGGACAATTCATTTTAACCCTGTGCACCTGTATGATTGAAGTGAAACGAGTGTCAGATATTTTTTTTTATGTTAACCTCTTGCTGCCCATATAAGGTGGAATCAAAAAGTTTCGAGACTAGCTCAGTTTACAAAAAAGTACTTTCTCTACATTTACAAACTATCACCATCAGAATAATCCCCTTGCACAGCAATACAGCACTCCCAGCATTCCTGCCACTTCTGGAATGTGTCCTGGAAGTCTTCTTTTCAAAGCGTGTCAAGCACCTTCTGCTATTGTCTCTGGATCTCCGCAGTGTTGTCCAAATGATAATCTTTTAGCTGGATCTTCATCTTCATGAAGAGGGAGAGGTCCGCAGGAGCCAAATCTGGTGAGTAGGGTGGGTGTGGTCACACTGGCTGGGTCACACACAGACCTGAGACATCAGAGTCTCAGACATTACCTTCTGAGCTCCGCCTCCATGATGAGTGGGAAGAGAGAGGCTGGAACTCCACAGTGATCAGCAGCAGTAAGGGACTGAGTCTGAGAGGAACACTGGAAGGTGCGGCAGCTCACCTGCTACACTGGCACAAGAAACCGGTCATCTTCCTCTGTCCCTTCTTCCTCCCCCTCTGCTGCCCCTCCCCTCAGCTGAAGAATCATTCATGACACGGCAGCGTCCCGCACAGAAAGAGTGCCAGCCTGTACTGTGCCCAGGTGCCCCTAGGCGGATGCCTAGTTTGCCTAGTGGAAGCATCGGCCCTGCTTGCAGTGATATTGTGTTCTGCAGACAGGGTACTGTCCCTACTGGCAGTGATCACATGAAAAAAAACGTAATAGGCTGGTTGTACTGAAGTCGATCAATAGATCCTGCTTACCCAGACGAATTTCGATCTGTCTATGGCCAGCTTAAAGCTGGTTTTGAGGTTGGACAAGGCACCCCTCCTCCCTCCATGGCCATCCGACAACATAGCTAGCAAGGAGATTGCTGTCTTGACAGATGGTGCTTTTCTCCATCTCCAAGCACTTTCCCAAGACAAGCACCTCATGAGTAATGCAGGGAAGAGGGCAATGTGAGCTGAAATGTTCCAGGCAAGTGGGCTAGGGCTTAGAATACAGAGAAAAGTGCTGCTTGTGAAAGAAGTCATCTCCTTGCTACAGTGTTGGCTGTGGAGGAAGGAGGGGGGGAGGGCGTCCTAGCTGACCTCATAGCTAGCCTTAGGCGGTCCTTAGACGAGTAGGAAATCGGATGTTCTGTCCATCAAAAAACAAAAATGGTGCATATAATTGTGCCCTTATTTGTTTCGTTTTTCGAAACAAAAACCAGCATGTTGGATCAGGCACTTTTGGGAGAAAAAAAACTCCAGCGTCTCCTAAATAACTCCTGATAGAACAAGCACGGGGGCAAGCTGCACATGCTCAGTTTGGTGTGTTGCTAGAGAGTTTTTTTGTTCTTTGGAGAGTGCATGTGATCAGCACAGGGCCAATCAGCACTCCCCAGATCGAGGTCAGGGGTCCTGCATCCTCCTACAGGAGAATAAAAACTCCTCCTACAAGCTTTAACCAGTGCTCTGCTGGACAATATAGGGAATGCAGGGTCCTGGGAGAGCGGATAAAGTGAATGTAGGGTCCAGGGAGACCGGATATAGTGAATGCAGGGTCCTGGGAGACCAGATACAGTGAATACAGGGTCCAGGGAGACCAGATATAGTGAATGCAGGGTCCGGGGAGAACGGATATAGTAAATGCAGGGTCCTGGGAGACTGGATATAGTGAATGCAGAGTCCAGGGAAACCGGATATAGTGAATGCAGGGTCCTGGGAGACCAGATATAGTGAATGCAGGGTCCTGGGAGACCAGATATAGTGAATGCAGGGTCCGGGGAGACCAGATATAGTGAATGCCAGGTCCAGGGAGACCAGATATAGTGAATGCCAGGTCCGGGGAGACCAGATATAGTGAACGCAGGGACCGGGGAGAGAGGATATAGTGAATGCAGGGACCGGGGAGAGCGGAAATCGTGAATGCAGGGTCTGGGGAGACAAGATATAGTGAATGCAGGGTCCGAGGAGAGTGGATATAGTGAATTCAGGGTCCGGGGAGAGAGGATATAGTGAATGCAGGGTCTTGGGAGACCATATATAGTGAATGTGGGGTCTGGGGAGACCGGATATAGTGAATGCAGGGTCCGGGGTAGACCAGATATAGGGAATGCAGTGTTGGGGGAGACCGGATATCATGAACGCAGGGTCCGGGGAGACCGGATATAGCAAATGCAGAGTCCGGGGAGACCAGATATAGTGAATGCAGGGTCCGGGGAGACCAGATGTAGTGAATGCAGAGTCAGGGGAGACCAGATATAGTGAATGCAGGGTCCGGGGAGACCGGATATAGTGAATGCAGAGTCCGGGGAGACCAGATATAGTGAATGCAGGGTCCGGGGAGACCGGATATAGTGAATGCAGGGTCCGGGGAGACCAGATATAGTGAATGCAGAGTCCGGGGAGACCAGATATAGTGAATGCAGGGTCCGGGGAGACCGGATATAGTGAATGCAGAGTCCGGGGAGACCAGATATAGTGAATGCAGTGTCCGGGGAGACCAGATATAGTGAATGCAGGGTCCGGAGAGACCGGATATAGTGAATGCAGGGTCCGGGGAGACCAGATATAGTGAATGCAGGGTCCGGGGAGACCAGATATAGTGAATGCAGAGTCCGGGGAGACCAGATATAGTGAATGCAGGGTCCGGGGAGACCGGATATAGTGAAACCAGGGTCCGGGGTTTAGTAACACTTTAAAGTAAAAAACCTTCCAATGTCAGCATACCCCACCTCCCCCTTAAATACTTACCTGAGCCCGATCTCGATTCAGTGCTGTGCCCAAGTGCAGAAGCACTGCTCTTTCTTCTCACAGGACATGGAGGCAGGAGTCATCGGCACCTGCTGCTGCCAATTGAAATCCTGTGAGCAGAGAGCTGGGGGCAGGGCCGAGCTATGCTGCATGTGTCAATAGATGCAAACAGCCTGGCTCAAGATTGAGCCCACACGAGTGCCCCCATAGGAAGTGCTTGCTATGGGGTCAGACACAGAAGAGGAGGAGCCTAGAGTGCCAGTGGGGGACCCCAGAAGAAAAGGTTTTGGTGCCCCTCTCTGCTATACCATTGCACAGAGCAGGTAAGTATAACATGCTTGTTCTTTTAAGAAAAAAAAAACTTTTACAACTGCCGGAGCATTTAACCCGTGTAGTGTGCAGGGGCACAGTTGTGAGGTTAGATTTTTAAAAACACTTGGATTTCAGATATCCTTAGACATTCTGTTTTTGTGCTTTACCTTTGGCTTGCTTTACCTTTTGATGTGACTTTCCTGAGGCTCTAAAGCTGAGGACAGAAATCTATGGATGCTTATAACCTAAATTTACTTCTTACCTTTGTTGACTTTTTCCTATCCCGCAACTGCAATATTTTATTACTACAGTTCAGCCTTTTGTGTTTTATTTTTAGAGCTGAACATAAAGTGCCAGCACTGCCTTCATACCCAGCTGTACATTTCTTCGTAGAGTCTGTTTTCTTTTTTTTTTTTTTTACTTTGGGGTCTAACTGCGGGATATCAATTTGTTTGTTTCTCTTGATTCAGAGAACATTTCACAATAAATAACATTCAGAAACTGTCTCGCAATTCATGAGAAAGCCAGATGGCTGCTTAAACTGTTTTTAGCAGTGTTTTCAAAAAACATTCATTCCCAGAAGTTTTCCTGACACAACTGTGAAGGGCGGTGGTGGTCGGTATGAGCGCCATATGAGAATGGGCAAGTACTTGTATGGCTAGGAAGGATTTATTTTTTTTTAATATATATTTATAGTGTATTTATTATTATACAAGATTATATAGCGCCAACAGTTTTCTCAGCGCTTTACAAAATGAAGGCAGACATTACAGTTACAATACAATTTGGTACAAGAGGAAACAGAGGGCCCTGATCCTGGGAGCTTACAACTTAACCTCCCTAGCGGTATTCCTGAGTGTAGCTCGGGGTAAAATGTCAGTGCCAAAAGCAGTAACCCCGAGCTACACTCGGGCTTACCATGCGGCGCTGCATAAGGAGTCCCTGCAGAGCTTACCTTGTCCTTCGCTCCCGTGATGTGTCCCCTGCAGTGTCCCCGGCCATCTCCTCCGGCCGATGCCGGCATCCGGCTTCTGTGTTTCGGTCCCTGTGATGTCGGGACGTACGGGCGGCGGCGGGAAATTTGAAAATTTTAAAAAAATTCATTTTTTTCCAAACAAATTTTACATAGCAAAACATTGCTGTTTCAGCCCATTTCCCATACATTTTGTCCCGAGTGCTTTGTCCGGCGCCCTGCCTGCATTTTTACTGTTCTTTCTGCCTGGAAACTGAGAAACGTCCATGGCGTCCAAAAAGCGTCCCTTTAGGTCAAAAGCGGGTTTAGATCAGCTAGAGAACAGCGATAGTAAATCAGAACCACTTGCAGAATTGAGTGATAATGATTCGTGGGGGAAATTCCTCATCAGACACTGAAAACGATTTTGCGGCTTTGCTCAGCGATGTGCGAACTTGGCGCTATATTTCACATTTCAGTGTTTTTGGTTTGATTATATTATTGAATTAAATGTATTATTATTATTATATTATTATTTTTTATGATTATTTATTAAATTATAATTTATGATTTCGTGTTTCAAGTTTTATCATACCCGGGATGTTTAATAGACTCTTGTTCGGACAGATTTCAGTGAGTTATTCCTAAAAATTACAGCCTACAATAAAAAAACTACATATTTCCATGCAAAATAATGGTACCGCTTTCAGCACCAAAAATCAGAAATAATCAGACCGCTAGGGAGGTTAAGATATGATAGTGCTAAGGGGTGATGGGGGAATACTTGTGATAGGGTTTTCTGTAGGACTAGTTAGGGACTGTTAGCCTTCTATTGGTCTCTTGCACGTAGACTTCTAAAAACCCCACGTTTTTAGTAATTTGGGCATTTTTTTTCTGCCCTAAATGCAGCCCATTGATTTTAATGGGCCTGTACCAACAGGCATGTAAACTTGTGCTGTATTCTGGCATGGATGGCAGAGGGTTCAGCTTCAGCTGGAGGGACAGTGTTTCAGCAGGACAAGAGCAGTGGTAGGGACTTGTGTTCTTGGTGCCAATTCCAGCCAACCATGAAGCCTCTCTCACACCCTAAAACAGCTCTGATCCATTGAGGTTTGGATGCCACTGGACCTCTGAATGTATGCTGTGATATCTGTACCACCCGTCAGTAGCAGATCCTTTAATTCCTATAAATTGGGAGGTGGGGCCCCCATGGATTGGACCTTTTTTTCCAGCACATCCCACAGATGCTCAATTGGCTTGAGATCTGAAGAATTTGTAGGCCAAGTTAGCACCTCAAACTTGTTGTTGTGTTCCTCAAACCATTCTTGAACCATCCTTGCAGTGCAGCAGGGTGTATTATCCTGCTGAAAGAGACCACGTCCATCAGGGAATACTGTTCCCATAAGGGGGTGTACTTGGTCAGCAACAATGTTTAGGTAGGTGGTACATGTCAAAGTAACAACCTCATAATGGTAGGACCAGAAGTTTTCCAGCAAAATATTGCACAAAGCACCACACTGCCCTTGCTCATCAAGGCATGGACTCCACTAGACCTCTGAAGGTATGCTGTAGTATCTGACACCAAGCCATCAGTAGCATATTACTGCCTCTGACACCTTGCCTTCTTTCCATACTGCATCCTGGTGCCATCACATCATCCTCAGGTAAGTGACACACACCCCCACAGCCATTCACATGATGTCAAAGAAAATGTGATTCATCAGACCAGGCCACCATCTTCCATTTCTCCTTGGTCCAGTTCTGAGGCTCACGTGCCCATTGTAGGCACTTTTGGCTGTGGACACAGGTCAACACTTGGCACCCTGACCGGTCTGGAGCTACACAGCCTCATGTGCTCAAACTGCGATGTTAATTTTTTCTG
The DNA here is from genome assembly GCF_062004578.1 of Staurois parvus. Classification (NCBI taxonomy): domain Eukaryota; kingdom Metazoa; phylum Chordata; class Amphibia; order Anura; family Ranidae; genus Staurois; species Staurois parvus. The sequence goes on along the minus strand of NW_028318131.1, from coordinate 430,424 downwards.
CTTTCAACAAATCAACTTCAGGGACAACATGTTCACTTGCTGCCTAATATATCCCACCCACTTTCAGATGCCAGATGATCGATGCTATCCACTTAAACCAGTGTTTCTCAACCTTTTTTCAGCCAAGGCACCCTTTAAAATTATGGACAGTCCTGAGGCACCCTTAAAAATTATGGACAGGCTTGAGGCACCCCATTCTAAAATGGGGTGCCTCAAGACTGTCCATAATTTTAAAAGGGCACCCCATTCTAAAGTGTGAAAAACTATTCTAATAGTTTTATATAATGCAACAACATCCACACATGTAGGACACCCAACATTAGAGGTGATTTATTCTTCCAAAGCAAATACACTTTTGCACACTGGTACTGACTAGTATTCCTTTGTTTCTCTCCTATCTCAGTTTTTCTCCATCACTGAGCTAATGTGACCCCAGCACTGATGGAGCGGGCAGGGCTGTGGATAAGGGGGTACCACCAGTCCTCCTGTACGGGGCCCAGGCCAGCAGGGGGGCCAAGTCAGCTGGGTGAATCAGATGAGGGCAGGGAGGGTGATCGGCACAGTGGGGAGGAGGGGAAATTACTGGATCCAATCCCCTGTATGGTTCTCTCTGTAGCAGCTGAAAGCTGTCTTCTTCTCCTCTCCCTCCCACTAGCTTTCAGCTGCTGCAGAGAGCGCCATACAGGGGATCGGTTCTAGTAGTTGCGCCCTGCCGCACTCATCACCCTCCCTGTGCACCATATGTTTCCCCCTGCTACCAAGGCCCCTCATGTGCCCCCACCTCCGCAGTGCTGTCGACTTTCCAACTCCCCTTCCCACCAGTAGCTGCAAACACACAGTAGGATCTTTCAGGATGGAGAGTGGGGGAAGGGTCTAGTAAGTCACATTTACCAGCCCTTTCTTTCCTGAATGAACACAATGAATGATTGGTACTGATCACTGACTCTGTTCATTCATACCGGAAGCATAGTAAACTTTTTTTGGGGGGGGGGGGGGGTCTGTGAGATTGGCTATAAGGGGCCCCGTGGTTTCCAGCAGCACATCCTCGTTATCAACTGATGATGTCATTGGTTGTCAGGATGCTGGCAGCTAGAGGGTCGACATGGTGCACAACGACTTTGTGTAACTAAAAGGCAGGCTTGTTCCACCCGCTGGCTTGTATAAAAGTTTTCGCCAATTTTTAGACATTTTGCCACGGCACCCCTGAAGAAGCCTCAAGGCACCCCAGGGTGCCAGGGCACCCTTGTTGAGAAAGGCTGACTTAACCTGTAGTCATGGTCATGGTCATGGCTGATCTGTATCTATCTATAAAGACTTATGACTTCGGGAATACACATCAGCTTTATGACCACCCAAAGCCAGGAGAATCTCGAAGATAACTGTCAGAACATGCTTGTACTTGTAGTCCTTCAGTAGGTGAACAGTAGCAGCTTGACAACCCCTTACGTGGAACAATCTCTCACCCGGTCAGGACAAAGTAACAAAACTTAGAAGAGTTTTCCATCTGTGTCCCGGCGTAACTCGGTGTCCTGACGTTACCCCTGCCTGTTTACAAGCCGTGATGTACGCTCCTCTACCCAGCCCGACACATCTCTACTACACTGACGCTCTGTGTTTTCACAGCACTTCAGGATTCTCCTTCAAACTTTCTTTACTGAAATGAAACTTTAAAAAAAAAAAAAAGTTATAAAAAATACATACAGCTCTGGAATCAACGTGTACAGACTGAACGCAGGAAGTCAAAAATGATATATTATTCTAGATTTTTACTGTTGAATTTCATGTGTTCGGTTATAAGTTGGGCTCTGGATGAAGAGTGAAGGAGTCGCCCACTGAATATTTCCTGTTGACATAGATGGACAGAGAGTAAAATATTCACTGATCACGCTTCCTGCCGCACAGGAAAACCTGAAGGTGCAACTGCTTTTTGGAAGACATTGGGGGAAGGGAAGCCGGCTATGGTATCTGTCGGATACAGTTTTTTCTTTTTTTGGTGGTCAAGGTTGGTTGTTTTGATACTATAGCAAAGTGATCTCCAAACAGCGGCCTGGGGGCCAGATGCGGCCCTTTACTTGCTTTTATCCGGCCCTTGGGGTATTATTCCCTTGCCCCTATGACAGCAACAGTGGGCCATAGTTCCTGCCACTGACACAGACAAAGGGACACTGTTCCTCTTACTGACACCAATGATGGGGCACTATTCCTCCCACTGACACCAATGATGGAGCACTATTCCTCCCACTGACACCAATGATGGGGCACTATTCCTCCCACTGACACCAATGATGGGGCACTATTCCTCCCACTGACACCAATGATGGGGCACTATTCCTCCCACTGACACCAATGATGGGGCACTATTCCTCCCATAAATGCATGCACTAGCTGTTGGGATTTGAGCACAGGGATCTCTTGTTTGTTGTATTGTTGGGTCAGTAGCCAGACCCGAACCTTGTAGCTCTCCCCCATTGTGTCTTTTCCCCTATGCTAGCATTGTGTCCACAGTAGCATTTGCGTAGGCAGGGCAGAGTAGGACTGGCCATAGAGGGATTACTTTGACGCAGTTGGCCGCTTAAGCATGTATTGCAATATGTGTGAACAAAATATCCCTATTTATTGCATAGTCTGCTTGAAAGGGTATATACCAGTGTGCAGAGGGTCCTTCAGAATTTCTACTATTCCTTCCACTGACACCAATGATGGGGCATTATTCTCCTCCCCCACTGACCGCAACAGTGGGGCATAGTTCCTGCCACTAACACCAACAATGGGTCACTATTCCTCCTACTGACATCAATGATGGGACACTCTTCCTCCCACTGACACAAATGATGGGGCACTATTCCACCCACTGACACCAATGATGGGACACTCTTCCACCCAGTGACACCAATGATGGGCAACTCTTCCTCCCACTGACACCAATGATGGGGCACTATTCCACCCACTGACACCAATGATGGGGAACTCTTCCTCCCACTGACACCAATGATGGGGAACTCTTCCTCCCACTGACGCCAATGATGGGGCACTCTTCCTCCCACTGACACCAATGATGGGGCACTATTCCTCCAACTGACACCAATGATGGGGCACTATTCCCCTCCCCCACGGACCACAACAGTGGGGCATAGTTCCTGCCACTAACACCAACAATTCCTCCTACTGACACCAATGATGGGGCACTCTTCCACCCACTGACACCAATGATGGGGAACTCTTCCTCCCACTGACACCAATGATGGGGCACTATTCCTCCCACTGACATCAATAATGGGGCATTATTCCCCTCCCCCACTGACCACAATGATGGGGCACTATTCCTCCCACTGACACCAATAAGGTGGCATTATTCTCCTCCCCCACTGACCGCAACAGTGGGGCATAGTTTCTGCCTCTAACACCAACAATGGGTCACTATTCCTCCCACTGACACCAATGATGGGGCACTATTCCACCCACTGACACCAATGATGGGACACTCTTCCACCCACTGACACCAATGATGGGGAACTCTTCCACTGACACCAATGATGGGGAACTCTTCCCACTGACACCAATGATGGGGCACTATTCCTCCAACTGACACCAATGATGGGGCACTATTCCCCTCCCCCACGGACCACAACAGTGGGGCATAGTTCCTGCCACTAACACCAACAATTCCTCCTACTGACACCAATGATGGGGCACTCTTCCTCCCACTTACACCAATGATGGGGCACTATTCCTCCCACTGACACCAATGATGTGGCACTATTCATTTGGAATATCAGTTTGCAATTGGACTTTCCTGCATGTTTACCTTTTGTTTTACCATTTTTACTGAGGCTTTGTACAGGGACTTTGTCCCACGTTACTCTAGCTATTCTTTATATGCTAACTTTCAGCCCAGCAGGACCTACAGTAGTGTGAATGGTGTGAACATCTAGCACAGCCAGGGATTGGCAGGCAAGCCAGCGGGGCTTGCAGCCACAATGAGAGAGAGCGTTCGGCATTCAACTCCAACCTGTGATGGGGGTGCGCGGAGCCGATATGCAGTTCATGGGTTCCGCCCCCTTTGTCAATTAAGCACTGCATAGACATTTCTGCCAAGGGACACCATACGTGGTGTGCAACATGGCAACGCTATAGTGAAGGATGATCGGGAACCGGAGAGAGAGGACTGAAAAGCAGAGGATCAGCAGGGCTGGGGGACCAGAGCAGGAGGAACTAGCAGATGTCACACATGGTGAGCAGCGTGGGAGAAATATAGGGGTAGGTGAGTGGGAGCCGGAGAGAGGAGGATCAGCAGGGCTGGGGGATACTACTGAATGGGGATCAGCAGTGCTGGGGGTTTCTACTGAACAGGGATCAGCAGAGATGGGGGTTACTACTGAGCGGGGGATGTGCAGAGCTTGGGGGTACTACTGAATGGGATCAGCAGAGCTGGGGGCTACTACTGAATGGGGATCAGCAGAGCTGGGGGCTACTACTGAATGGGGATCACCAGAGCTGGGGGCTACTACTGAATGGGGATCACCAGAGCTGTGGGGCTACTACTGAACGGGGATCACCAGAGCTGGGGGCTACTACTGAATGGGGATCAGCAGAGCTGGGGGCTACTACTGAATGGGGATCAGCAGAGCTGAGGGTTACTACTGAACGGGGATCAGCAGAGCTGTGGGTTACTACTGAGCAGGAGATTTGCAGGGCTGGGGGGTACTAGTGAGCGGGGGATCTGCTGAATGAAGGTACTAATAAGCTGGGATCTGCTGAGTGAGGGGTACTGCTGAGCTGGAGATCTGCTGAGTGAGGGGTACTGCTGAGCTGGGGATCTGCTGAGTGAGGGGTACTGCTGAGCTGGGGATCTGCTGAGTGAGGGGTACTGCTGAGCTGGGGACTGCTGAGCTGGGGATCTGCTAAATGAAGGTACTAATAAGCTGGGGATCTGCTGAACTGGGATATTAATGAGCTGGGGATCTGCTGAGTGGGGGCTACTCCTGAACTGGGGATCTGCTGAGTAGGTGGTACTGCTGAGCTGGGGATCTGCTGAGTGGGGGGTACTGCTGAGCTGGGGATCTGCTGAGTAGGTGGTACTGCTGAGCTGGGGATCTGCTGAGTTAGGGTACTGCTGAGCTGGTGTTACTACTGAGCCCGGGTTCTACAAGGCCCCAACATGCTCAGAGCATTGGCCAAGCTTCATTAAAGCTTCAAAAAAAGCATCACCGAAGCATTAAAAACACACCAAAAAAGCACGTTGAAGTGTTAGGCTCTTTGATGTGTGTTAAAGTCGAAGTAAGCGTAAACAAGCTCTTATGCAGATAAGGAGAGGGGGTTGTTTTGTAGTTCATCAGACAAGAACTGGATGGGGCTGACAACAGTGCTTGGGATTTTAGGTCAGCAGATGCATTGGGGTTGTTTTACGAAGGCTGCTGAATCTACAAGGGAAGCTGCACTTTGCAAGTGAATTTGCCCCAGAGCTTAGTGAATGAGGTGAAGCTCTGCTGACTTTTCATCATCCAATCATGTGCAAGCAAAAATGTTTTTTTTTTCTTGCGCATGATGGGGCATTCTTTGCAAAATTCACTAAGAAAATTCCATTGCAAAATGAACAGCCTATTTGCATTTAATAAATCAACTCCATTTCATTGTCAGCTCAACAGGAACTAAGGAGGTCTCTGAAATTCTAGCAGATCAACTGGTATTCTTCTGTATTTGCAACTTTTTAAAATACATCAATCATGGGGACATGTGTATGTATGGGAGCGGTGTGCGAAATATGTTACATAAATTAGGAAAAGAGTAGAAAACAATATTTATGTGTTTGGATAACTGGCATGAACATGGTCCTGGTCATTCAGTAATGATAGGAAGAAAGAAAAGAAGAGATGGAGAAATGACTCTTCAAGAGGAACTTCAGTCCCCTTTGGGTTTGACCCTGAACCTCTTTTGGTGCCCCCATCTTTTATACTCTGGCACATACACAGATGCACCAAAGGGCTCCTGGCAGAGGCCTGCAGCACATCTTCACATGCATGGGGGTAGGGGTGGACTGACCATTTGGAAATTGCTCTAGGGCCTGGGGTCAGTAGGGGGCCCCATGAGATGCCCCTGGTACCTTTTTCATAGGCTTTTTTGAGTTTGGGCAAGGACACAGGGGCCCCATGATCCCCTATTGCCCGGGGGCCCCATAAGTTGTCAGTCCGCCCCTGCATGGGGGGGTTTTCTGCACATTCGCATACATGCCCAGGATTAGGGCTCATATACACTGCAGCTCCTAAACTGACATTCAGGAGCTTTTCTGCATTTTTTTCAGCAACCTCTGAACTCTCCCTAATGTCTCCCTATGTGTCCATGTACACATCATCGTTTACAGCCAGTTGAGTTTACAATCTTTTTTTGAATGCACCAAACTTGCGTTCAGGAGTAGATTTTACCGGCGCTTCAAACGCCAAATGCTTGGAAATGTGTGTATATGGGGTTAACCGCGTTTATAAGCGTTTGCATTTAGAAACGTTTTTTAACTGTTCCATGTCCAGATGCTGTCCGGAGCCTTTTTTCATCATCAGAAATGCATGCAAAGGGTTTTCCATGTATTCAAATGGACCCGGTACACCAGCGCAGTCAGTTCCAGGTTTTGCGTGAAGGAAAAATGGTAGAACGTTCCGCATTATGTTCATGGTGGGATCCATAGTGAATACAACCAGAAAAGACAGGTCATCTCAACACATACTGCTCTCTCTGCTTCTGCTCTCTCTATTCCTCGCAAAATGTCTGAAATAGTTATATTTGTACTGTTTTTCAGTTCATTCTGGGCATTTGGGAAGGTCTTGTGAGGTTATCTTTTAAAAACGCTTCTAAATGCAAATGTGCATAAACACGGCTAAACTGACGCTTTTTAACCTACGTTTTCCAGCAGTCAGTTTCCACCATTCAGAAGAGTTTTCCAAATGCCCGTGTACATGAGCCCTTATCATTTCCATATCGGCTCTGTCTTGACACATGAGCGGGAATCATGTGCACAGATGCGCCATAGGGACCTGAAGCCCTACCCTAGGTGAAAAAGACAGAAACAAAAACAGTAAATATACAATCAAAATATCCAGATGTGAGAGAGGGAGAAGGGAGAAGAAAAAAAGCTATCCATAGTTGGATCGAATCTTGGCCCATTCAGCAGACTGACCGAGACTTGAACCATCTATTGTCAGGCAGGTTGTACTGAAGTCGATCCATCGAGCACAACCAGCCTGGTTTTTTTTTCGTGCGATCACTGCCGAGCTGAGCAGCACTCTGTGTGTGCATGGACAGACAGAGCAGCAGCGCTGGAGCGAGCCTGCTTGGGTGCCCCATAACTAGAGGCTTGCTCTGGGGGCGCTCGGCAGGAGTGAGGGACCTGAAATGTCGGCAGGAGACCCAAGAACAGGAGGATCAAGTAAGCAGGTAATTATAATATGTTTATTATATTTTTTTAATCTGCCTTTAATATCGCTTTAAAGCGGAATTCCACTCACTCTGTAAAAAAATATAAGTCAAGGGCTACAAAACCTGTAGCTGCTGATTTTTAAAATACGGCCACTTACCTGTCCCTCGGTCCTGTGGTATCCTCACCACCAGGGGCGGACTGACCATTTGGAAACTCGGGCACTGCCCGAGGGCCTGGGGTCAGTAGGGGGCCCCATGAGATGCCCCTGGTACCTTTTTCATAGGCTTTTTTGAGTTTGGGCAAGGATACAGGGGCCCCACGATCCATTATTGCCCGGGGGCCCCATGAGTTGTCAGTGTGGCCCTGCTCACCACCTCTGGTTTCATCGGCCGTCTTCTCTCCCTGGCGCCGAAATCTTCAGTGTGGGCACCCGACTGTGACAGCTTGCGGCTTCACAGCCGGGTGCCCACTGCGCATGCGCGAGTAGCGCTGCGCTACCTGAATGGCCCAGTAGTCTTCTGGGACCTGTCACGTGTCCCAGAAGGCTACGGGGAGGGAGGGAGGAGGACAACTTTTGCTTCTGATCGCCTAGGCGATTGCAGTGGAAGTGGGAGCGGGTACCTGTCAACTTCGGGTACCCGCTCCCCAAAGGTGCCAATCCTTAATGGGGAGCGGGGGACCGTCTTTAAAGCGGAACTTTTGGGTGGAGCTCCGCTTTAAGTGTACATTTAGTGTGAAGATCTTCTTGAATGAAAGTTAAAGTTGCAGTAACCCATAATAACTAATCCTCAAACTTATTTTATCGTTCTGTTGTTGAAAACTGAACAAACTGAATAAATGAACTGTTAAATATGATTAGATTCTGTGTAGGCTGGTCATGCATTATACATTTTATTATTGCTCAAATCCCTCCCATTGATCTATTGTATGCTGCCAACAGGGAGCCTTCCCCGCCGGCAGAATACAGTGATCACTGCTGGTGGCTATAGCCGTCAGCAGTGATCGCACAAAAAAATCCGACAGACTGGTGGTACTGAAGTCGATCAATAGAGTACAGTACAATCAGCCTGCCCATAGATGGATTGAAATTTGTCCGATTTTAATCCATCTATGGCCGGCATTATTGTTGCTTTCATCTTTATTATTGATATATGTGTGCCCCCTGTAGCTGTGGTGAGGAATCTAAAGCTGGCCATAGATGGATGAAATCACGGCTGGTTCAGCAGGGACCTCCTGAGCAGGAGCGGACTGACCATTTGGAAACTCGGGCACTGCCAGAGGGCCCGGGGTCAGTAGGGGGCCCCATGAGATGCTCCTGGTTTCATAGGCTTTTTTGAGTTTGGGCAAGGACACAGGGGCCTCATGATCCCCTATTGCCCGGGGGCCCCATGAGTTGTCAGTCCGCCCCTGCTTCTGAGATTCAATCCATCTATGGGCAGACTGGTTGTATGGAAGTCGATCCATCGATCCACTGCAGTACAACCAACCTGTCGTTTTTTTTTCTGTGACCAGGGTGAAATGCGTCAGTGGGTGTGGCCACACTGGCGGCTGAGGCCATTCCTCAACATTGGACTCCTGGGGTCAGTTGAGCAGCATCCATCCCTTCACAAGTACAACCAGCCTGTCGGTTTTTTTTCTGTGACCAAACCCCGTTGGGCAGGGTGAAACGCATCAGGGGGCCATTCCTCAATATAGGACTCCTGGGGTCAGTTGAGCAGCATCCATCCCTTCACAAGTACAACCAGCCTGTCTGATTTCCTTAGCCGCCAGCAGTGAACATTATGTTCTGCTGTCCAGGAAGGCTCCCTGCTGACAGAACACAATAGAGCTCTGGGAATCATTCCACCATAAATACTGTGCTGATGGGGGAATCAAACAATTTTCTTTCTTTCCAGCTGAAATGGTTTAATCTATGGCCTGCCTAAGAAATGGCAGGTCAACCCTGGCAAAGTCCTAACTGTAGTTGTGGTGAGGAATCTAAAGCTGGCCATAGATGGATGAAATCCCGGACGGTTCAGCAGGGACCGCCTTAGATTCAATCCATCTATGGGCAGATTGGTTGTATGGAAGTCGATCCATCCATCCACTTCAGTACAACCAGCCTGTCATTTTATTTTCTGTGACCAAGGTGAAACATGTCAGTGGGCATGGCCAAACTGACGTCTAAGGCCATTCCTCAATTTTGGACTCCTGGGGTCAGTTGAGCAGCATCCATCCCTTCACTAGTACAACCAGCCTTTCTGGGGGGTTTTCTGTGACCAAGCCCTGTTGGGCAGGGTGAAACGCATCAGAGGGCCATTCCTCAATATAGGACTCCTGGGGTCAGTTGAGCAGCATCCATCCCTTCACAAGTACAACCAGCCTGTCTGATTTCTTTAGCCGCCAGCAGTGAACATTATGTTCTGCTGGCCAGGAAGGCTTCCCGCTGACAGAAAACAATAGAGCTCTGGGAATCATTCCACCATAAATACTGTGTTGATGGGGGAATCAAACAATTTTCTTTCTTTCCAGCTGAAATGGTATCATCTATGGCCTGCCTAAGAAATGGCAGGTCAACCCAGGCAAAGTTCTAACACTGGAAGAAGGTCAAGTCCAGTAATGGACAAACCAGTATCAGGAGCCTTGCTCAGATCCCGTATATGTTTTCCTGCACCGTGCTAAAAAAGTTTTCTTGGTTTGTTTTTGTTGCAGTTTCCAGCAAAGAGCATTTTACATAGGAATGAATAGTAATGCGCGGAAAACGTGTCAATGCAAACTATATGTAAAACGCGTAGATAGGTAAAAAGCCTCACACTTTGTTTCTGTACTGATCTTGGGCTCAGTAGGAAACACAAAGTATATTTTGCAGGATTATTCCTTCCTTGGCTCCTTGATCAGCAGAACGGCCTTAGGCTTTATTTGACTTTCAGATCAGTTCAAGCTGCAAGCTGATGAGGTTTTGTTTACTGGAAACTGCCGAGTTTAACGTCTGGTCTGCACTTCATTACACATTTCTCTTCAACACTCGACCTTGTTTAACTGCTCAGCTGCGAGCCAAACACTCGTCCTTGTTTTGATCTCTTGCCGAAGACACAACAACTGTCAAGTATCGTCCAGGTTGACGTTTACAGAAAAGCCAAAGATGATGCGAGTTTCTAGAATGTAATTAGGAGAGTCGTTGAAAGACGGGCTGTCTCTACCGTCCGCTGGTCTGCCGGGGCAGTTTTTAAACTTATCACACCAATGTTACAATCAGCATTTTTTGCTACAAATTATAACAATTATATATTTTTTAAAGCAGACACCATAGAGCAGGGGTCTCCAAACTTGCTAAACAAAGGGACAGTTCACTGGTCTTTAGACTTTGGTGGGGCCACTGGGAGTAGAAATTGACCTGGCATCAGTGGGAGTAAACAACGCATCTTTGGTATTAGGGGGAGTAATAGTGCCCCATTGTTGGTGTCAAAGGGAAGAATAGTGTCCCATCGTCCGTGTCAATGAGAAGAATAGTGCCCCATCGTTGGTGTCAATGTGAAAAATAGTGCCGCATCGTTGGTGTCAATGGGAAGAATAGTGCCCCATTGTTGGTGTCAATGTGAAGAATAGTGCCCCATCATTGGTGTCAAGGAGAAAGAATAGTATCCCATCTCCGGTGTCAATGGGAGGAATAGTGTCCCATCATTGGTATAATGGGAAGAATAGTGCCCCATCATTGGTGTCAATGGGAAGAATAGTGTCCCATCGTCTGTGTCAATGAGAAGAATAGTGTCCCATTGTTGGTGTCAGTGGGCAGATTAGTGCCCCGTTGTTTGTTTCAGCAGGAGGAATAGTGCCCCATTGTTGGTGTCAATGGGAAGAATAATGCCCCATCGTCTGTGTCAATGGGAGAAGTAGGGTCCCACCATTGGTGTCAATGGGAAGAATAATGCCCCATCGTCTGTGTCAATGGGAAGAATAAGCCCCATCATTGGCGTCAATGGGAAGAATAATGTCCCTTCGTCTTTGTCAATGGGAGGAATAGTGTCCCATCATTGGTGTCAATGGGAAGAATAGTGCCCCATTGTCTTTGTCAATGGGAGGAATAGTGTCCCATCATTGGTGTCAGTGGGATGACTAGTGACCGTTGTTGGTGTCAGTGGGCAGATTAGTGCCCCATTGTTGATTTCAGTGGGAGGAATAATGCCTCATTGTTGGTGTCAATAGAAGGAATAGAGCCCCATCGTTGGTGCCAGTGGGAGAGTTAATGCCCCAACGTTGGTGTCAGTGGGATGAATAGTGCTTGTTGTTGATGTCAATAGCAGGAATTATTCCCCATTGTTGGTATCAGTGAGAGGAATAGTGTCTTGTTTCAGTGGGAGAAAAAGTGCCCCAAGGGCCAGATAAAGACAAGCAAAGGGCCACATCTGGCCCCTGGCTGCAGTTTGGAGATCACTGCCATAGAGAACCAAATAGTGGCAGTTGAAATTTTATATACTGTATAATGATCACCCAGAGGGGATTGATTTTTGTTTTCTCAACAAAACTGGTACTACTCTTTAAAAATAAGCTCCAAGCAGGAAAGGGAAATGGTGATTAGTCACTGGGGAAAAACACAGATAGTTATTTCTTCATAACCATTCTAGTCATTTTTACAAACCTATGACTGCACCAAAATCATTTTCTTGAGAATCCTTAAAGGCTAGTTGTATCTACTCATGCATTTAAATCATATCTAAAACCAATATATATTATTTTTCATGTGGTGAAAGTGGATTTTTCTCCCCCAAACATAAAAATGGGTGGAGCATGCAGCTCTGTATACTTATCCCATATCATCTTGAAGTCCTATCCAAAATCAAACATTTGTTTTAAACCTACCCCTCTGTGCTGCCTGCATAAGCAATCCAGCGGCTAATTAGCTACTAGGATCACTTTCACAAAAACACGACATTGCTGGCTGAAAACAACAATACCGGGATGATGTCTGTAGCTGCATGTTGGGAAAGCAACCTCTCTGTCTCCTTATTTTGGATGCCAAGTGTAGGGTAACACCGAGAGGTCTACCCCAGCAAGGTGGGTTTTTCTAGGCTACGCTAGGTACTGTGGACGGGGTTACATGGGGTACCTTTGCTGTGTTGTGCGCATCGATGCCCCACGACAAGTGGGGGGACCGGTTTCAGGGAAAGTCAATCTTAAGGCGGTCCTCCAACTTAGAGATGGTCTGTACACCGTGAACATCAAGTGAACAAATTGGACTTCAGTTAACCCTCAGGCCCCATGTCAATGCTCACCTTGACTCTAACTGTTTGCATTTAGAGGTGACACGATGAGCCCATGCCCACTCCACCGGTCCAGCATATTTCTGTCACTTCACTCCCAGTGACAGAACAGGGTCCCACCTCGCACCTCGCAAGGACCTCATGCGTGTACTTTGTTCCTTTTGCTCTCCTGTAACTGGTTGCTATGCTGATCTGCTCCCGTTTTTATGGGAAATTTGACCGCTAGAGGACGGAGCCCCAGAAGCAACCCCCTCAGAACCAAAGGATACCTCACCTAGCACAGGTACCACGCTTCACGGCAGGCTGCCTGTTCTAGGCTCTTGTTTTTCCTGACAACCATTGGCTTTTATTCTGTACCAAGTCAACTTTGCAGAAACTGACTTTATACCCCAGTGTGCTTTAACTGACCCAAGCTGCAGAAGTCTATGTGCAGTGTGTCGGTTATTTTCATACACCTCTTTGAATAACTTCAGACCAAGCAGGAAAATGTTTCAAGGCTTTACCGATAAGACTCTGCATAACAGATCCAACAGAGCAATATAGCTTTTCCCTATCTAACCCAAATTGTGGTTGTGTCTGCCCCAGCATACCTGCATAGGAAGAGTCCAAAATTGGCAAAGTCCAGGATGGCATTAGTCCATAGTGACCGTGTCTCGATGAGTTTGTGTCTTCAAAGCGGATTGCAGGTCCCAGTAATCCCTCTACATGGTGGCGGGTGCTTCCTACCTTTCCAGATTTTCCACTAAGACTGGATCTGAACCTTTGTCCCCTTTATAATAACAGAAGAACAGAGGGATGGACCCAAGAAGCCTGCAAACTTAGCCCAGGGAGGGCGGCAAAGACATTAACCCATTTCCCCTAGCTGGGGCAGCCATGACTTAATGTGGTAGTAAACCATTAATATGTAAAAAAAAAATGGGCCCCCTGAAGGTTTATTTTATATTGTACTAGTATGCACTGCATACTAGCATATTATGTCAGACATACCTCGGGACGGAGCCCTCCAGCGCAGTGGTGTCACAGCTTCCTGTCACTTCCATCGTCTACCCAGTCTTCCTTCTGGGTTAGCAGAGTCCGACAGTAATAATGACCAATGCTTCAATGACATCACTCTTGCACATGCGCATGGGGGCCCTGGCATGGAGATCTGAAGGTACAGGACAGGCATTCCTTCCCTACAGAGCGCATGCACCGGTGACGTCACCAGCTGCATGCTGTGTGAATATTTCCTAAACAGTGCAAGTTTAGGAGATTTTCACTGTTAAGATACTCCTTATTATAGGCTTACCTGTAGGTACAAGTTAAAAAATAGGCTTCAGTAGGCAACCTGTCTCCATGCAGGCATCATCCAGGTAACACCAGTCAAACCCCCACAATGTATGGGTACGCCACGGGGGGCTGTAGTGGTTAAACCGTGGTTAGATCTTGTGAGATCTCTGTATAAAAAAAGAGCACTGGTGACATAGCCATGGCCTCATAAATGCACCTTGGGAAAGCTACACCACCAGTGCCTTCCAGGGAGATCTAATTCCTAAACTGTGGCAAGATCTCAGTGGAGAAAAGAGGCACTGGTGATGTAGCCAGGGCTTCACAGATGCACCTTGGGAAGGCTATGTCACTAGTGCCTTCCAGGAAGATCTTGTTTCTAAACTGGGGCAAGATCTTGGATGAAGAAAAAGGCATTGGGGCCTTACAGATGCTTACTGGGATGTCGTCACCAGTGCCTTCCAAGCAGGGGAAGCAGGGACTGACAACTCATGGGCCCCCCGGGCAATAGGGAATCATGGGGCCCCTGTGTCCTTGCCCAAACTCAAAAAAGCCTATGAAAAAGGTACCAGGGGCATCTCATGGGGCCCTCTACTGACCCTGGGCCCTCGGGCAGTGCCCGAGTTTCCAAATGGTCAGTCCACCCCTGCTTCCAAGGAGATCTCATTTTTAAACTGCAGCAAGATCTCAGAGAAAAAGAGAGGCACTGGCAACGTAGCCAGGGCCTCACAGATGCACCTTGGGAAGGCTATGTCACCAGAGCCTTCCAGGAAGATCTTGTTTCTAAACTGGGGCAAGATCTTGGATGACGTAAAAGGCACTGGTGACATAGCAAGGACCTTACAGATGCTTCTGGGATGTCATCACCAGTGCATTCCAGAGAGATCTCATTTTTAAACTGCAGCAAGATCTCAAGGAAAAAGAGAGGCATTAACAACGTAGCCAGAGCCTCACATCCACACCTTGAGAAGGCTATGTCACCAGAGCCTTCCAGGAAGATCTTGTTTCTAAACTGGGGCAAGATCTTGGATGAAGTAAAAGGCACTGGTGACATAGCCAGGACCTTACAGATGCTTCTTGGGATGTCATCAGCAGTGCCTTCCATGGAGTTCTCATTTTTAAACTGCAGCAAGATCTCAGGGAAAAATAGAGGTACTGGCAACGTAGCCAGGGCCTCACAGATGCACCTTGAGAAGGCTATGTCACCAGTGCCTTCCAGGAAGATCTTGTTTCTAAACTGGGGCAAGATCTTGGATGAAGTAAAAGGCACTGGTGACATAGCCAGGACCTTACAGATACTGCTTGGGATGTCTTCACCAGTGCCTTCCAGAGAGATCTCATTTTTAAACTGCAACAAGATCTCAGGGGAAAAGGGGCAACATAGCCAGGGCCTCACAGCCACACCTTGGGAAGGCTATGTCACCAGTGCCTTCTAGGGAGATTTTGTTTTTAAACTGTGGTGGGTTCTCATGAGATTTTAGAGGAAAAAAGAAAAAAAGGCTTTTTTTGAATATTCAAGTATAATGTTGTATGGCACGTGTGAGGAGTGTTGCATGACGCCTTGCACCTCAATCCCTATATGTGACGTACAACATTTGTTGAAAAAAAGCCTTTCCCCCTGAAATTGTGTGAGATATTGCTAAATCTTATAAGACCTTGGGGACGGAGCTGGGAGGCCATTTTTTCAACAGATGAGTCGTACAGCACATGTGCGAAATGAGGAGCACGATGTCAATGGTGGGCCTGCAAGAATAAGAAAAATTCAGGCAGCTGATGTGTTTTTTAAAAATGGTGTCACAGGTTTCTGACCCCTTGGGGGGAGATAGAAAACTATACAACAAGGGGGGGTAGTACAGTATCTAGTACCAGCATTGTTAGTACATTGTAGTAATGTAGTCAGGTTTCTAAGGAAGTGGAGGGGGTCACTTTAACACAAAATCTTCCATCTTCCTGCCGATGCTACTACCATACAGATAACAGTTGGTGAGGTGAAAACCTTTTTTTTCCAATTAGTGTTGGAGTCTGTTGTAGGCCGGGCTGTCTGCGGTTGTGGGCGAGCTGCAGACATGAAGGAAGTCACATACTCCTCACACCTGCTATTGATTTACATAGAAAAGGGACCTTGGTGAATGAGAACTTCCCTGGTGAGAGGTGTGAAGGCTCACAAGTGTAGCTCTCACCCCCGAAGGAGCCGCTGGAATTAACGGGCACTTCTGTCCTTACTTCAGTGATGAACCATATATATATTGGATCCACAGCACACCAGTACACCTTGTGGGAAGTTTTATAACAGGTTTAATAAGACAGGTAAAACTCTGCAAATAGACTGCAAATTAACTTGGAAAATATCAGTTAAATGCACTGAATACACAAACCTAGAATTGGCACAATAACATCACTAAACACAATATTCATGTATATACCGGTATAGCTATAGATCAGTACCATTCGAGAACTCGGGCAGTGCCCAAGGGCCTGGGGTCAGTAAGGGGCCCCATGAAATGCCCCTGGTACCTTTTTATAGGCTTTTTTTTGAGTGTAGGCAAGGACACAGCGGCCCCATGATCCCCTATTGCTCGGGGGCCCCATGAGTTGTCAGTCCGCCCCTGGATCAGTATTAACCCCCTGCAACTACAGCAGCAATATGTCCCCAGCTAAACTGTAATCTCTTTAGGCTCAGTCCCAAATTCACTTGTATACTGTGGGATTGTAACACTGTGTGAGTCTATGTGTTGCACAGGCCTGTGTTAGTGAATCGGTGGAGCGCTCTTAAGGACTGACATGTCACAGGTTAGCAATTGCTCTCCACATCCATTAAAGAACAGTCTCCAGGGGTTAACTCCTTGAAGGGATGATGAATGGGGCTCTGTTGTTTTCTGTTGTCAATTGTTGGTGCTGCACAATCTCTGAGGTGCCTCACCTGGGATGGTCACATGCCTCCTCTGCAACTTCCAACACTCTCACCTCTCTCTGCGGCGAGAGATGTTGTTGCTGTCGGTAACTGCCGTCATGGGTGACTGGTACCAATGATCACAGATGCTGCTGACTTCAGCTGCTGTAGATAACCGTTGTCCTTAGCAACCTCTGCTGTTCTGGAAACAGTATCAGTGTACTTCAACAGTAGGGGTGCAGACTAGCTCCCACGTGTCCTCTGCAAAGGCCCATGTGGCTCACCCACCACCTTCCTCCTTGAAAAGCATCCTGGTCCTGTAGTCCTGTGCAGTATAAAGTTACATTGACTGCAACTCCCACAAACACTCCAGTAATGCTGAGAGATGAGTCAATCAAACCCTTTCTGACAACATGCAGTCTTAAAAGGGAAACAGCCATTGCCCTGCTACACAAGATTATTTATTTATTTCAGGTACTTCTATATCGCCATCAATTTACACAGCACTTTACATATATATTGTACATTCACATCAGTCCCTAACCCTCAAGAGGTGTACAATCTAAGGTCCCTAACCCTCAAGGGGTGTACAATCTAAGGTCCCTAACCCTCAAGGGGTGTACAATCTAAGGTCCCTAACCCTCAAGGGGTGTACAATCTAAGGTCCCTAACCCTCAAGGGGTGTACAATCTAAGGTCCCTAACCCTCAAGGGGCGTACAATCTAAGGTCCCTAACCCTCAAGGGGCGTACAATCTAAGGTCCCTAACCCTCAAGGGGTGTACAATCTAATGTCCCTAACTCACATTCATACATACACATACTAGGGACAATTTAGACAGGAGCCAATTCACCTACCAGCATGTCTTTGGAGTGTTGGAGGAAACCAGAGTACCAGGAGGAAACCCACACAGGCACAGGGAGAACATGCAAACTCCAGGCAGGTGGTGCCGTGGCTGGGATTCGAACCAACGACCCAAGTACTGCCAGGCAGAAGTGCTAACCATTTAGCCACTGTGCTGCCCACAAGATTGCTCCATCTCTCTGCATACTCCTGCCCAGTTGTAGATATATAAACCATTATGGGGCCAACAGTGATCTCCAGACGGATAGACGGATAACAGATCACCATTTAGTTATGTAATCAGGAAAATCATTAAAGTGCATCTAAAGTCAAAGCTCTCTTTTTCAGTTGGTTATAGATCATTTGCCAGGTTTTTATTGCTTGTCCTCAGAGGGAAAATGGGGGAACACCGTTCCAGTACCTCCAAAATTGAATGTATGTAATGGCCGGGGAATTTGGGGGGGGGGGGTCTATTGTTGCTGGCTGCTGGGGGATCCGTTTTTACATGGGCACATCTTTTGTTGGGGGTCTATTGTTGTTGGTGGGGATCTATTGTTACTGGGTGTTACTGGGGTGTCTTATGTTGCTGGTGGGTGAATTGTTGCTGGGAGTTACGTATCTACTGTTGAGGGAGGGGTCTGCTAGGGAATTTATTGTTGCTGTCAGGGGTATTGCAGCTGGGGAAGGGGGGATATTTTGTTGTAGCGGGTCTATTGTTGCTGGGGGAAGTCTATTATTGCTGGGGGGGGGGCTATTATCGCTGGAGGGGTCTGTTAATGCCTGCAGGGGATCTATTTGACCACTTTTATTGTTATCATTTACAAATTCCATACAAATTGCTTGGCGCAAATTATACTTGGTTCTGTATTATCTAAAAGGGGAACCAAGGGGGTGGAACCAGGGGATGGTTGGCCAATTGGTGATCACATGAAGAGTAGTAAACAATGATGTCACTTCTGACATCATTGCTTACTACGTGTGAAATCTGTGAATGATCACAGAGATCACATGGTACAGGGCTATTCACAACAGCCTTGACCAATCACAGCTCTCACAGTATTTCTCAATGGCTGCAAGAATGCAGCCAGAGAGAGGGAGAAATTATTGCTTTTACAGCGTTTATGGGTGTAAAAGCAATCAGTGTAAAAAAAAAATCTTCATAACCCCTCACAAGTAGTACAGTGTCACTATGGTGCCAATATGTAAAAAAAAAAACATAAATAATAATTAAAAAAAAAATAAATAAAAAAGAATGTTTTAAAAAATGTTTAAGTTTTGGTTAGAAACAAATTAGGGTTATTTTTTTCACTAAAAAGATAACGGAATAAATGTTGGCCAAGATTTATGAAGAAAGATTATTTATTTGCAAATTTTATAAGAAAAACACTTTTTTTCTAAATTTTGGGACATTTTCATTTATATAGCAAAAAAAATAAAAATCCCAGTGGTGAATAAATATCACCAAAATAAAGTTTTTTCTGTCTCAAAAAAATGCAAAAAAATTCATATGGGTACAGTGTTGCATGACCGCGCAATTGTCATTCAAAGTGTGATAGTGCTGAAAGCTGAAAATTGGCCTGGACAGGAAGGGGGTGAAAGTGTCCGAACTGGAAGGGGGTGAAAGTGTCCGAACTGGAAGGGGGTGAAAGTGTCTGAACTGGAAGGGGGTGAAAGTGTCCGGACTGGAAGGGGGGAAAGTGTCCGGACTGGAAGGAGGGGAAAGTGTCCGGACTGGAAGGAGGTGAAAGTGTCCGGACTGGAAGGAGGTGAAAGTGTCCGGACTGGAAGGGGGGGAAAGTGTCCGGACAGGAAGGGGGGGAAAGTGTCTGGACTGGAAGGGGGGGAAAGCGTCCGGACTGGAAGGGGGGGAAAGCGCCCGGACTGGAAGGGGGTGAAAGTGTCCGGACTGGAAGGGGGGGAAAGTGTCCGGACTGGAAGGGGGGGAAAGTGTCCGGACTGGAAGGGGGGGAAAGTGTCCGGACTGGAAGGGGGGGAAAGTGTCTGGACTGGAAGGGGGGGAAAGCGTCCGGACTGGAAGGGGGGGGAAAGCGTCCGGACTGGAAGGGGGGGAAAGCGTCCGGACTGGAAGGGGGTGAAAGCGTCCGGACTGGAAGGGGGTGAAAGTGTCCGGACTTGCCCCAAACTCGGTCACTGCCCGAGGGCCCGGGGTCAGTAAGGGGCCCCATGAGATGCCCCTGGTACCTTTTTCATAGGCTTTTTTGAGTTTGGGCAAGGACACAGGGGCCCCATGAACCCCTATTGCCCGGGGGCCCCATGAGTTGTCAGTCCGCCCCTGGTCGATGCATTGTGTATTTCTTATTCCACAGTTTTATATATATATATCTTTAGTTGTGGAATAATTAAATATAGCAAACAGTCCTTGTGTCTCCCCATTGTAATGAGTCATTGTAATTACAATGCAGATAACAAGATCTTTTGATGCTTCTATTAGAGCAAAGTTTGATTTCATAAAGTGATCACAGGCAGGGCATGACATTCAATGAGTCCTGCATTCAATGCATTCCTGCACCCTGCACATTGTACCAGCGTGACTCAGATATCTATCAGGTGACTCCGGAGAGGGAACCGCCCACTCTGCTCTTCTTCTTAACATTCTCCTTAGGCTAAAGGAAAAAATCGCGTCAGCCGGCGCAGGGATTGGATTCGATCACATTTCATGGTGTATGTGACTGTGACATCTGTGTGCAGAGCAACTGGCATCCGGGAAGTTTCATTGACTAATGCAGACCATACACGGGTCGAATTCCGAACAAATTTTCTTTAGAAAATCAGAAATTTTGTGCGTTCTGTAATCCGATGGCGCCACCATTGATTCCGAAATTCCACCAACCAAGCCTTTACTTTCACCTTGTGTTGCTACAGAAAAGAATTTTCATGGCCAAGAACTTTCTGTTCCTTCCAGGTCACAGCTCATTTCTTTTTCGATGACATTTCTCGCACGGTTCTCCCATCATTGATTAGAAATTTGTTTTTCAAAATATTTCCAGCATGTCCGATCACTCAAATTCGATAGGCCCACTAATGGTGCGAAATTCGAATGAAAATTCTTAGAAATTATTTTCGGAAGACAAATTCGACCCGCGTATACCCGTCTTAAATCAGAGAATATACCGTATATATCTGCTGCAGAAGGTATTTAATACAACACATAAAAGCCCCCCCATCCCCCATACCTCAAAGCACTCCAAAGCTGGGGCAAATTAAAGCATATTTAAAGTATAAAGTAATGACGGCCATACACGGGTCGAATTATCCTCGGTCAAAGCCAAAGTCGCACCAAAGTTGCATATCACTTTGAATTAGATTCATCCCCTTGTTAGGGGACACATTTTATTTCCCCCATAGAGGGGACTCACTTTTATCCACTGATTATATTATTTTGTTTTATTGATCCCCCAGTTGGGGATAGGGGGTATACACCTGTGTTCCCGCTTCACAGGATTTTTTGTGGTACACTATTCACTTTAGATTTTCATTATTTATTCGTGATTTGAGTATATTGGTCACATTTATTCATGCTTGCGGTATGCACATTTATGTAGTGATTATTTTATTTCTAATTTATTTATGCATTTATATTTATTAAAGCTACACCATTTTATATTAATTTGTGTTTTCACCTACTGGGTTTAGGATTGGGTGTGAGCAGCTTAGGTATAGGGATCATCCATTGAAGTTCAGGAGCAGGGGCGGACTGACCATTCGAGCACTAGGGCACTGCCCGAGGGCCCGGGGTCAGTAGGGGGCCCCATGAAATGCCCCTGGTACCTTTTTATAGGCTTTTTTGGGTGTGCTTTGAGTGTGGGCGAGGACACAGGGGCCCCATGATCCCCTATTTCCCGGGGGCCTTATGAGTTGTCAGTCCGCGCCTGCGCAGGAGGATCCATTTTAAATTTTTCCAGATGTGGCCCTTTGTCTACTTTTATCCAGCCCTTCCCAGAAGAAAAATACATTTAAAAAATACATTAAATACATTTTAAAAATATATAAATATATTAAAAAAATATTCTTCCCAAATATGTTGAAATACTACAATTTTGGCCGTATTCAGTATATATTTCAAAATATATTTCAGTTGATCCAGGGAATATCTGATTGCCTCTCGGGGGATCAGGAAGGAATTTTTTTCCCAGTAGGAGAAAATTGGATCATGCTTTGCTGCGTTTTGTTTTTGTCTTCCTCTGGATCAACTGTGGGTGTAGGATTATAACTTTTTTTTTTTCTATGGTTGAACTGGATGGACTTTTGTCTTTTTTCAGCCAGACTAACTATGTAACTATGGAAAAAATAAATTATATATATCTATATCTATATAGATATATATAGATATATATATCTATATAGATATATATACATACATACACACAGCATATATATATACAGTATATATATCTATCTATTTAGATAGATATATATATCTATATATATATATATATATATACTGTATGTTGAAATGCGTTTTTTATATATTACAAAATATATGAAATATATTTTTAAAAATACATTTTCAAATATACTGTATGTCTTTAAAAATACTTTTAATCTACATTTGTGGAATGCATTTACAAATACATGTAAAAATACATGTTAAAATGTTAAAAAAAATCTGAAGAATATATTTCAAAAAAAATATAGTTATAAAAATATTTTTCATTATACCTATGTTTCTTAAATTAATAAAATTATGGCTGTGCCCTTTTCCACTAGGGTTGCCACCTCATCCCTTTGAAACCGAACACATTAATCACACAGGTTCTGTAGCTGATTAAGGTGGAAACTAAACTCACCGAGTACCTTATCTGCATTAAATTAGCCTCAGAACCTGTGTATTGATATGTGTTCGGTTTTAGCCCGGGTTCACACTGAAGCGGTGCGGAATTTGCAGCGGTTTCTGTGCGAATTCCGCACCGCGTCACAATCGCACCCAGTTCATGCGAACCGCTGCGGGTGTATATGTTACGTTAACAACACCCCGGAATTGGTCCGCACAGCGCGGTGTTATGTGCAGAATCGGATTGCATAGGTGTGAATACCCATGCGATCTGATTCTATTGCGGACCCAAAAAAAAAGGGTCCTGTGCAGATCCGGTGCGATTAGAGCCGTACACAATGGGCAGCACAGTGGCTAAATGGTTAGCACTTTCACCTGGCAGTACAAGGGTTGTTAGTTCAAATCCCAGCCAGAACACCTCCTGCCTGCAGTTTGTATGTTCTCCCTGTGCCTGTGTGGGTTTCCTCTCACACTCCAAAGACATGCTGGTAGGTCATTTGGATCTTGTCTAAATTGGCCCTAGTATGTGAGTTAGGGACCTTAGATTGTACGCCCCTTGAGGGTTAGGGACCTTAGATTGTACTCCCCTTGAGGGTTAGGGACTGATGTGAATGTACAATATATATATATAAAGTGCTGCGTAAATTGACAGCGCTATATAAGTACCTGTAATAAATAAATAATGGCTCAAATCGCACCACACAGACTTCACATGTGATTTGCACAGGAATGTGGTGCGGTTCCTGTGCAAATCACATGTGATATACTGTGAAAGGGATGAGGCAGCACAGTGGCTAATTGGTTAGCACTTCTGCCTGGCAGCACTAGGGTCACTGGTTTGAATCCCAACCACAGCACCACCTGCCTGGAGTTTGCATGTTCTCCCTTTGCCTGTGTGGGTTTCCTCCAGGTACTCCGGTTTCCTCCCACACTTCAAAGACATGCTGGTAGGTTAATTGGTTCCTGTCTATATTGTCCCTAGTATGTGTATGCATGAATGTGAGTTAGGTACCTTAGATTGTACGCCCCTTGAGGGTTAGGGACCTTAGATTGTACACCCCTTGAGGGTTAGGGACCTTAGATTGTACGCCCCTTGAGGGTTAGGGACCTTAGATTGTACGCCCCTTGAGGGTTAGGGACCTTAGATTGTACGCCCCTTGAGGATTAGGGACCTTAGATTGTACACCCCTTGAGGGTTAGGGACCTTAGATTGTACGCCCCTTGAGGGTTAGGGACCTTAGATTGTATGCCCCTTGAGGGTTAGGGACTGATGTGAATGTACAATATATATGTAAAGTGCTGTGTAAATTGATGGCGCTATATAAGTACCTGAAATAAATAAATAAAATGAGGCGGCATCCCTATTTTCTACCCATGCCATAACTTGTGCCAGCGTCGTCCTTACCACAGTCATTAGGGTAACAAGCTGCCATAACAAACTGTCAGTGTTGCAGCGGATTCCCTAAGGATCACAAAGGCATTAAAGTGGCTTTGCAAAGTCACAAGTTCCTCCTGACACACATCAGATCGCTGGCAGTCTGTCGCTGTATCAGAACCTGTTATATAAAGAGCGAGATCGTACATCACGAGCCCTGACCTAATGTCACTCCGTGACTGCGCTGACAGCCATCCTGATTATGTCGTCTTATGTCATACGGCTCTTCGTTACAGCACAGTATTGTGTTTCCAGCCTCGCTACGGGTGGACCACGGATGTCAAGGAGCAGAAATAAATGTTCATTCTTACAGCTCTCTATATAGGCGAATAAATAGGAAGATCTGGCACCAAGCAATTGGCTTGCCGATTCTGCGGCTTTATTCTCAAACTTCGGGAAACAAGAACATGCGAGGGATCCGGCGTGCTTTCCTGTGTAAAAATAAAGCTGCAGAATCTGCAAGCCGAGTGCGTGGCATCGAGTCTTCTGTTTGGTGTATATTATTATTATTATTATTATACAGTATTTATATAGAGCCAAAGGGTTTGCTCAGCGCTGTACATTATAGTGGGGGACAGTACATGAGACAAGACAGTAACAAAACAATATACGAGGGGTTCGAGGGCCCTGCTCTTTCGAGCTTACAATCTAGGATATATTGGAGAAGCGGAGGTGAGACCTTGCTGAGAAACAGCAGACAAATCAATTTTACAAGCATGCACCCCATTGGATTTTATTGTGTATAGACAGTATAGGTATATATATTATATACACACAGTATATTCTCAGTAAAATACATTGTGTGTGCAGATACTCCCCACATGGAAGAAAAATATATTTTAAAAATATTCTTCCCAAATATATTGACATATATTTGAAATACTACAATTTTTGCCATATTCAATATATTTCATTTTTTTTAACATATAATAAAGTAATTTTAACATATATTTTTACATATATTTGTAAATGCATTCCAAAAATGTAGCTTAAAATAAATTTTTAAAGACATACAGTATATTTGAAAATGTATTTTTAAAAATATTTTTCATATATTTTGTAATGCATTTCAACATACAGTATATATATATATATATATATATATACATACTGTATGTTGAAATGCTTTTTTTATATATTACAAAATATATGAAAAGTATTTTTAAAAATACATTTTCAAATATATATATATATATATATATATATATATCAGCCTTCCTCAACCAGGGTGCCCTGGATTTGTACATACAGTATATATTGAATATTTCAAAATATATTGCAATATATATATATATATATATACTGTATGTTGAAATGCATTTTTATTACAAAGTATATGAAAAATATTTTTACCCATTTGGAAGGAGAACATATTTGGAATATATTTTAAAAGTATTCTTACCAAATATATTGACATATATTTGAAATGCTACAATTTTGGCCATATTCAATATATTTGAAAATATATTTCAATAAATATATATATATATATATATATATATATATATATATATATATATGTACTGCATGTTGAAATACGTTTTTATTACAAAATATATGAAAAATATTTTTAAAAATACATTTCAAATATACTGTACGTCTTTAAAAATACAAATCTACATTTTTGGAATACATTTACAAATATATGTTAAAATTACTTTTTTTTATGTTAAAAAAAAATCTGAAGAATATATTTAAAAAATATATATTAAAAAAAAAAAAAAATGTATATATATAAGTGACCGAATCGGTGCTGTTAATAACAGCACTACTGATGACAGAATAGAAATGTTTAAAATATTAAATTTGGTAATACAATATTTATACCATATAGGACAACTGGATATTAGTTTTTTTTTATTTTCATTATACCCCAGGCGCTTTTTGATCTGTCCATCTGGTAAGCACTTTTTATTGCCAGTTTCATTGCCATTTTATTGCTTTTTGATTGCTATAATACAGTCACAGTCCCTTGCTATAAGTTTTGCGCTTGGAGTGGTCACATACTATATTACTGTATGCTTATTTAAATTTGGGGACCTCTACTTCTTCTTTTTGGGTGTTACTTGCAGGATCTCGCCCCCCCCCTTTTTTGCACAGAGGGGGAGTGGCTGGGGTCTCATTATCACTTTATCTTATATATATATATATATACAAGAATCATTGTGTTTTAATCTATTGCTCTGAGGAAGGGAGTTTGACCCCCAAAACGCATTAGCACTTCACCCGTGGACCATTGTTGCTCTGAGGAAGGGAGTTCGACTCCCGAAACGCATTAGCACTTCACCGAGGACCATTGTTGCTCTGAGGAAGATAGTTCGACCCCCGAAACGTGTTAGCACTTCACATGAGGACCATTATTGCTCTGAGGAAGAGAGTTCAACCCCCGAAACGCGTTAGCACTTCACCTGAGGACCATTGTTGCTCTGTGGAAGGGAGTTCGACCCCCGAAACGCGTTAGCACTTCTCCCAAGGACCTTTGTTGCTCTGAGGAAGAGAGTTCGACCCCCGAAACGCATTAGCACTTCACCCGAGGACCTTTGTTGCTCTGAGGAAGGGAGTTCGACCCCCGAAACGCATTAGCACTTCCCCCGAGGACCATTGTTGCCTATGACTGGCAGCTTTTGACTCATTGTCCCTGTTTTTATGACCTTTTTGGCTTGTGAGTATGCATTTGTATTTTTATAATACATTTCTTACTATCACGGTAATGCACGAGGAAAGTGCGGCCTGATTCCCCGATCTATCAAGGGTGGCACCTCAGCAAGTGCTGGAGTTCATATTTTTGAGTGCAGCAAGAAGGATTTGAACGCTGGTTTCTGTTGGACCAATAAATATGTGCATCTCCTATGGGCCATTGCGCATGTTATTGTGAAGCATGACCCTGTGTGAATCCATATACAGAGAATAAAACATCGACATGGAAAGAAAAAAAAAAATCACTCAGCAACGCCACTTTCTGTAAACATGTTGTTTTCATTGTCCCGACTATTAGTACAAATGAAGATCAAAGACACCATTGTGTACACAACGCGTCTCGCTGCTGCACAATTACAGAGCATGCGAGGCGCCCAATGCTCTTGGCACTGAACCCGGTTGACACAGTTTATGCATTTTCTATTGTTTTTATTCAAGCCTTTGTTGAACAATCACTGTAGCCGAGTCTCATCTTCTTCTAACGCCGATTTCCCATTATCCGCACGCTGTTGTGTGAGCACAAGCTTCTGAATACAAAATAATTCCAGGTAATTGGTGTTTAATCCGCTGCTCTGTAGCTGTGTGCTATTCTAACTCGTGCGTTTCGGGGTAATAAAGGAAAACAACTGAAAATTATTTTTTTCTCAATTTTCCTGAGCTAAACGTAGAGCGGCGGATTGGCAGTGCCTGCGGGTTGGGGGGTTGTCGGCGCGCCTTCCAGTTGTTTGGATCCAAATCCCTCTGTCCTTTTTTACCCCCAAAACTGTCTTTTTTATCTTGATGATATATCCTTCTAAAGCATTTAACAGGTAAAATTGCCCAAAGTTTACCTCAACCCAGGGGTGGACTGACCATTTGGAAACTAGGGCACTGCCCGAGGGCCCGGAGTCAGTAGGGGGCCCTGTGAGATGCCCCTGGTACCTTTTTCATAGGCTTTTTTTAAGTTGGGCAAGGACACAGGGGCCCCATGATCCCCTATTGCCCGGGGGCCTCATGAGTTGTCAGTCCGCCCCTGCCTCAACCTATTGAATTATGATCTCTTCATATCTTCCTTTAAATTTAATTAATCTTTTTTTGTCTGTCCCATTGTGCCTAGATGATATCTGATGCCCATTATATCCTCTACAACTGTTTTGGATGTGTAGGCCAATTAAGATCTTTTTTTAGGTCATTTTCTCCTAGCTCCATTAGCTTTCACATCCAGGGTGAGCCATTGAGTCCCATATATATGTATATATATTTGATTAAATACCTTGTATTGGATATATTAAAGTTGTTTGGTAATTTAACAATTTTCCTTTGATATACCTTTAGACTGCTTTGGCGGTGGAAATTTCCTCAAATAATCTCCCCTGAAGAAGCCTGTGAGGGTGAAACATGTAGGGAGTAACTACATTTACCTAACCAAGTTTGAATCTCAGTTGGTATTCTTAGAACTGAAATTGTTTTTATGTTTCTGTATTTTTTCCTTTTGTGTTTTTTACAAAAATACGAAATAAAAATTATATAACTTTTTAATGTGTGGTATTCATGTCCATGCACCCTGAAAGTCCCATCTTTTCTATTGAATATTTGTCTTTTTCATCTGTATAAATAAAAAGAACTGTTTGGCTATACCCAGTCAATGGCTGGAAACAAATGATCAGGCATCTATTCAAGAATGAGATCCATCTGTCAGGGAATGGGAATATCGTTGCGGCGATCGAATCTGCACATGCGTAGAATTCTGACAAAACATACAGGCAGGCAGGCACTAGGACCCAGGCGCGCCCATCACCAATGACGGCGCTGGGCAGGCACTAGGACCCAGGAGCGCCTGTCAGGAGTCAGGTGGGCTATTTAAACCCAGCTCTTGCAATGCTCAAGTGCCGTATGGTCTTACCTGTTTCCTGAAGTTCCTGTTTAGTAGATTGTCTTGTTGCCGACCCTGCCTGACCCTGATTTGCTGTCTTTCTCCTGTTCTGATCCCTGGCTTGTTTGACCATTCTCCTGCTTAACCCTGCATGTCCTGATCTCCTGTTAACGAACCCGGCTTGTGACCTGTTTATTCCTCTGCCTGCTGATTTTGTACCACGCCGCCACCACTGTTACCGACCCGGCCTGCCTGACGCTGCTCTTGTGACCTCCTCACATCAGACTCTCACCTGCTATACACCTCCAACGGTGCTTCTACCACAGCTGGGTGAACTCAGGGGCCTGACCTGGTCTCGGCCTGCTCCAAGTCCATCCCCACCATCAGGGGCCCTGGTGAACCAGCAGGTAGGGACTTAGATTCCGCGCCTTGGGGGAATCCGGTCTGTGGAGCGCTAGAGGCTACTGCTGTAGGATCCCTAACACCATCGATCTGGCTGGGTCCATATATCTGTATAA
This sequence comes from Staurois parvus, assembly GCF_062004578.1. Classification (NCBI taxonomy): domain Eukaryota; kingdom Metazoa; phylum Chordata; class Amphibia; order Anura; family Ranidae; genus Staurois; species Staurois parvus. The sequence goes on along the minus strand of NW_028318131.1, from coordinate 401,490 downwards.
ATAAAAAGAACTGTTTGGCTATACCCAGTCAATGGCTGGAAACAAATGACCAGACATCTATCCAAGAATGAGATCCATCGATGTGGCTGGGTCCTTATATCTGTATAAATAAAAAGAAATGTTTGGCTATACCCAGTCAATACATAAACTAATAAACAAGAAATTGCAGCGCTATACATTCAGAAGTACTAATAACCATAAAAATAATACATGAAAAATTATAATGTCCGATAATTTGCAAAAAAATATAATAATAAACAATAAATGAAAGTTCAAAAAATTCCAGAAAAAAATTGTGATTCCAAAAAATACACATATGCAAAATATAAAACAAAGGAGACTTTCTTGAGGATCCACCATCACCAGCACCTCAAAAATACTGCCTCTGAGCTGCTGGTGATGGTGGATCCTCAGGAAAGTTTCCTTTGTTTTATATTTTGCATATGTGTATTTTTTGGAATCACAATTTTTTTCTGGAATTTTTTTGAACTTTCATTTACACTAAAGACTGTTTGTTGATTATTATATTTTTTTGCACATTATTGGACATTTTTTACGTATTTTTTTATGGTGATTAGTACTTTGAATGTATAGCACTGCACTTTTGTTTATTAGTTTATGTATTGACACCTGCGGTACTGTGCTGGCAGCTTTAATTTTGTATAACTTTGAGAGCCTCCTGAGTTGGAGCACATATATAATAATATATATAAGATATGCCTGGAGGGAGCCCACCTCTCCTTATAGGTAGAGGGACACACAGGTCACCCAGTAATAGCACAATGGCAGCAAAGGTATTAGACATGAACAATTTATTTATTTCAGGTACTTATATAGCGCCATCAATTTACACAGCACTTTACATATATATTGTACATTCACATCAGTCCCTAACCCTCAAGGGGCGTACAATCTAAGGTCCCTAACCCTCAAGGGGCGTACAATCTAAGGTCCCTAACTCACATTCATACATACACATACTAGGGACAATTTAGACAGGAGCCAATTCAGCTACCAGCATGCCTTTGGAGTGTGGGAGGAAACCGGAGTACCCAGAGGAAACCCACACAGGCACAGGGAGAACATGCAAACTCCAGGCAGGTGGTGCCGTGGTTGGGATTCAAACCAACAACCCTAGTACTGCCAGGTGGAAGTGCTAACCATTTAGCCACTGTGCTGCCCTATTAATTTTGGTCCAAATCTAAATTCGGATGAATTTTTGGTTACTCGGAGATGGGGACGTATCCGAAGCTCTGAATAACAATAGTACACCTGTTGACAGCTCCTGAGTCATAGGTTGTTAAGGATGCGGAGGCCGGCTTGCCAGCCCTCTCCTTAACAACCAGCTATTCTTCACACAGAATTCGGAACCTTCAATTAATTTTTGATTGTTTCAGATTCTAATTATTTTAAAAGTTTAGATTTCGTTAGAAAATGAATAAATAAAACAAAACTGAACGAATTCCAAAATAAATCATCAAAACGAGTTAGTAGCAAAATGATGCTATCCAAAACGAAACTAAACACATTTTTCCATTCTGCACATGTCTAGAAGGTATGCCCCCTCACCCAGGGGTGTATTTGCCATGAGGCAAACAAGGCGTTTGCCTAGGGCGGCACTTTTCATTGGACCCCACCCCCCCTTTCCCCCCTTTCCCACGGAAGGGACACTTCCGTGGGAATGGGACAGGAGCTTCTGTGTCTTACCTGTGTCTGTGTCCTACCTGTGTCTGCGACTCCGTGCTCACTTCGATCCTGTCCACAAGGCGCTGCTCAACAGAACAAGCTGTCCTACAGATTTAGCAGTTAGAGGGTTGAGACAAAACATTTATTACTGACAGGGGGGCTTACAATTATCGGCTTTTATTTATTTATGTAAAATCTTTAACCCAAAAAGAACACAACTGCTTGCGGTAGCCAGGGCCGGATTTCCCAATAGGCACTGTAGGCATGTGCCTAAAGGCGCCCTTCCTACAGGGGCACCTGCCTGAGTTGAAGGATTTCTGCTCTTCTCTTTCCTGGTGCTCAGCTGATGGGGCTTAGTGTCTGGTGAGAAATCTAGCCTTCCTGACAACTCGCTCAGCCTGCATCAGGGGGCGCTGGAAGCTCTCTCTGTTTGGGCTCCCGTGACATATTTCCGTGGTCCCTCTGTCTGTCTGGATGGCTCCTCTCATTGGCTGCGCCCGCTGAAAGCAGAGATACTTACAATGTAGCAAGGGAGTCCCCGCTGCCCCCGTGATTCAGAGACAGTGGCTGCCCAGGGACTGGAGGAGGACTCAGGATTAGCACTTGCTCTATGAAGATGCTGCTTCCCATCTAGCTGAACCCCACCCCACGTCAAACAACGAGAGTAAGCGTCGGGGAGGGGGGCCTTAACCACCTCCAGTCTGGACCAGGGGCGGACTGACCATTTGGAAACTCGGGCACTGCCCGAGGGCCCGGGGTCAGTAGGGGGCCCCATGAGATGCCCCTGATACCTTTTTCATAACCTTTTTTGAGTTTGGGCAAGGACACAGGGGCCCCATGATCCCCTATTGCTCGGGGGCCCCATGAGTTGTCAGTCCGCCCCTGGTCCAGACACTTTTACCCCCTTCCTGTCCAGGCCAATTTTCAGCTTTCAGCACTATCACACTTTGAATGACAATTGTGCGGTCATGCAACACTGTACCCATATGAATTTTTTAGCATTTTTTTGAGACAGATAAAACTTTATTTTGGTGGTATTTATTCACCGCTGGGATTCTTATTTTTTTTGCTATGTAAATTAAAAAGTCCAAAAATTTAGAAAAAAAGTGTTTTTCTTATAAAATTTTAATAAAAATAGTATTTCATCATAAATCGTGGCCAAAATTTATTCCGTTACCGTTTTAGTAAAAAAAAAAAAATAACCCAAATTAGTTTATAACCAAAATTATAATTTTTAAACACTTTTTTAAAAAAAAAATTTATATTATTATTTATGTTTTTTTTTTACATACTGTCACCCTAGCAGTACAGTGTTACCATGGTGACACTGTACTACTTATGGGGGGTGATGAAGATTTTTTTTTTTTACACTGATTGCTTTTACACCCATAAAGGCTGTAAAAGCAATCATTCCTCCTTCTCTGGCTGCATTCTTGCAGCCATTGAGAACTACTGAGTGAGCTGTGATTGGTCACAGCTTGTCACATGGTACAAGGCTGTTGTGAATAGCCTTGTACCATGTGATCTCTGTGATCATTCACAGATTTCACACGTAGTAAGCAATGATGTTAGAAAGTGACATCTTGCTTACTACTCTTCATGTGATCACTGACTGACCAATCAGTGATCACATGATCGGGACCTCGCACAGAGGTCCCGTCCAATGATCGGTGTTCCACTGTGTCCGGAGGACACAGCGGGCACCGGATCCCGGGGAGTGCGCACAAGCAGGGTGCGGGGAGGCTGTTTATAAATGGCCACCCGACCCTTCACTGCCACCGTCTGGCCATTTATATACAGCAACCAGACGGGAAGTGGAAAAACACAGAGAAATGCCACTAAACGCGGCACAATGCTAATGCATAAACGCTAAAAAAAGCTGAAAAACTCCAGTTTTTAACGTGACTTTACACAGCGTTAGCAAAACGTCCCGTGTGCAGGAGGACTTATTCATCAAGACGAAAAAATGTTTTCAGTCTAAATTCTAAGCATGTAAAGTCCAAGCAGTTAAGTGTTACCTGGAAGTCTGAAGTTTAATTTCGAGTAAAAGCCGCTAATTGGCAGTCAGGTATGTTATCTCCTCCACCCTGCCATTTCTAAGTTCCAGAAATATTGCAGGTTTGGCAGCGGATTAAACGAAGTCTTGATTATAGCATGCTCCACTTTTCTTTCTGAAAACACATTAAACCGGCCACAAGGTGAAAAACAAAGTGATTAAGGAACTATTTCAGGTAACATTTCCAAATGAATTGAGTAATGTGCGAAGTGCAGTCCAGCTCGGGATTATTGGCAGAGAAAGTGGAGAGGGCATGGTGTGTAAGTTTAAAGCTGAACTCAAGGCAAACAACTAAATCCGCAGATGAAATACATAAAAGAAAGCTACTTTACCTGCCAAAGGATTTCTGTATCTGCCCATCCGGTTCTGAGATTTACACAGCTCTGCCACACAGCATATCCCTGCCTGAAAGGGCAGAAGACCTGATTTCTCTCTGCTGCAGTTAAAGCATAAATTCATACATGTTGTGAGCATTTAGTCACTCGGACACTTCCCGAGGGTCTCTGGTCAGTAGGGGGCCCCATGAGATGCCCCTGGTACCTTTCATAGGCTTTGAGTTTGGCAGAGGACACAGGGGCCCCATTATTTCCAGTTGCCCGGGGGCCCCATGAGTTGTCAGTCTGCCCCTGGTTGTGAGTTGGTGTAAAATTAGATGTTCATAGCCCCACAGGGCGGGTGAAAGGTAAAAAGGGGAACGATGGAGGGGGAGAGGGAGAGGGGGACAAGGGCCACTTGGTGGATCCAGTAAAAAGACCACAAAACAGTAAGTACCTCAAGGCAGCCTCCAAAGTAGAATAGAAGCAGATCTCCAATGTCACATATAAAAAAGGAATGAAAGAAGGCACCACTGAGTGCAGACCGTTAATATTTTAATTGTAAACAATGGTGTAAATGAACACTCACATTTTAAAAGATAGATTAAGGCACATCTGTACTCCAATGCAATGGTATCCGGGAGTTAGCATGTGCTGCAGGTGATTGGCATCCAGTTCCTGGGTCCAGAGGTCGGCAGTCAGAATACTGCAGCAAAAGAGATACAAAAATGTAACAAAGATGGAACTGCAACCATCTCACAGAGACATCCAGGCCGTCCATGGAAGTTAAAACTTCAACAGGAGCGTCTTGTGATGAGAAGAGTTGAAGAAAATCACCATGCAAGTTCACTGCAGTTAGCTTTCTCTGTTCAGAAAATGTGATGTGCATCTAAGCATATTCTTCCACAGACTGACTGGGGAAGTGACAGGCTTCATCTTTGTTAAATTTTTGTATCACTTTTGCTACAGTATTCTGACTGCCGGCCTCTGGATGTAGGAACTGGACGCCAATCACCTGCAGCACATAGTAACCGCTCACGGATGCCATTGCATTGTACTAGAGATGTGCCTTACCCTAGGTTCACATCTGTGCGGGTGGTGCCGCTGCGGATCCGCACGAAAATCCATGCAGCCGCACCACCCGCACAGAGAATTGCGGACCCACAGGCGGGTGCCATTGGTTCTAATGGCACGCCGCCCGCACTGGGAAATGCAAACGTACTGGGAACCGAAGTTCCTGTGAGGGCTGCGTTTTCCAAAGTAGTGCAAGGACTTCTTCCCTGCGTGTCATGGGCACGATAGTCCATTCAAATGAATGGGCTCTCGTACCCAAGCAAAACGCGGCCCGCATGGCCGCATAGATGTGAACCAGGGGGGGTCAATCTATCTTTTAAAATGTGAGTGTTCATTTACACCATTGTTTATAATTAAAATATTAAAGGTCTGCACTCAGTGGAGCCTTCTTTCATTCCTTTTTTTTTTCCTATAATACATTTTTATTTGGTTTTACAAATATAGTTACAACAAAAACACAAAAATCGGACAGTGAAAAGCTACACAATATCACAGCATAGGTGCTGCGTTAAAGTTTAACAAAGAGAAAAAAGGTAATATTGAATACAGGCGTACCTCGGTTTACGAACGCCTCGGTTAATGTATTTTTTGGTTTACGAATGAAAATCCATTGAAAATAATCCCTCAGTTTACAAATTTTTTATGAATTTTTTTCGCAATACAAAGTGTATGTCGGTGTCGATTTTTAAATGCAATTGACGGCTTTTTTTTCTTCACTATAGCTCACAGATTTAGCTGTCACTTTCCCTGGAGCTAAATTAAACATTGCTTCTTTTAACTCCGGGAAATAAACTAAAAGGAAACTTTCTTTCTTTTAGCTGGGGGGAAATTGACCGCTGATTCTGTGAGCTATAGTGAAGAAAATAAAAAAGCCGGTATTTACATTTAAAAACCGGCACTGACCTATAGTGACAGCTACTTTTTAAAAACTTTTTTCTGACCTCCGGAACGGATTAATTGTTTTTCAATGCATTCCTATGGGAAACCGCATAGCAATATGGGAAACGAAAAGGAAACTTTCTTTCTTTTAGCTGATTCTCTGAGCTATAGTGAAGGAAAAAAAAATCTGGTAAATACATATAAAAACCAGCACTGACCTATAGTGACAGCGACTTTTTTAAAAACTTTTTTTTTGACCTCTGAAACGGTTTAATTGGTTTTCAGTGCATTCCTATGGGAAACCTCATTTCGGTTTACAAATTTTTTTCACAATAGGAAGTGCATGTCGGTGTCGATTTTTAAATGCAGTTGCCGGCTTTATTTTTTACTTCACTATAGCTCACAGAATTAGCTGTCACTTTCCCCGGAGCTAAATGAAACATTGTTTCTTTTAACTCGGGGAAATAAACTAAAAGGAAACTTTCTTTCTTTTAGCTGGGGGGAAATTGACCGCTGATTCTGTGAGCTATAGCGAAGAAAATAAAAAAGGCGGTAATTATATTTATAAACTGGCACTGACCTATAGTGACAGCGACTTTTTTTAAATCTTTTTTCTGACCTCCGGAATGGACTAATTGGTTTTCAATGCATTCCTATGGGAAACCACATTTCGGTTTACGAATTTTCTACAATTTTTTTTTGCAATACAAAGTGTATGTCGGTGTCAATTTTTAAATGCAATTTCCGGCTTTTTTTTTCTTCACTATAGCTCACAGAATTAGCTGTCACTTTTCCTGGAGCTAAATGAAGCATTGTTTCTTTTAACTCGGGTAAATAAACTAAAAGGAAACTCTCTTTCTTTTAGCTGGGGGGAAAGTGACAGCTGATTCTGTGAGCATAGCATTCCTATGGGAAACCGCATTTCGGTTTACAAATTTTTTGCAATAGGAAATGTCCCGGAGAACGCATTAAATTCGTAAACCGAGGTACACCTGTAATTCCTAACAATCCTACTAGTTTCATGAAATGATCATTTTAGAGTATCCAAAAAAAACGGTTAAACATAATAATGTCTTAGTAGGAGCGGACTGACCATTCGGGTTCTTGGGCAGTGCCTGAGAGCCCAGGGTCAGTAGGGGGCCCCATGAGATGCCCCTAGTACCTTTCATAGACTTTTTTGGGTGTGGTTTGAGTGTGGGTGAGGACACAGGGACCCCATGATCCCCTATTGCCCGGGGCCCCATGAGTTGTCAGTTCATCCCTGTATCTTAGGTTACAGTTGTGAACCAGGTTTCCAACCTTTGTTAAAACGGAGCTCCACCCAAAAGGGGAAGTTCCGCTTTAAGGACTGCTCCCCATTAAGGATTGGCACCTTTGGGGAGCAGGGGGGGGAATTTTACAGGTACCCGCTCCCACTTCTGGCGATCGGAAGCGGAAGGTGTCCTCCCTCCCTGTAGTCTTTTGGGACACGTGACAGGTCTCAGAAGACTACAGGACCATTCATGAAGCGCAGCGCTACTCACGCATGCGCAGTGGGCACCTGGCTGTGAAGCCGCCCTCTATCACAGCCGGGTGCCCACACTGAAGATGCCGGCATCCTGGAATACAGGGCGGCCAGTGAAACGAACTGCGGGGGACACACCACGGGACCGAGGGACAGGTAAGTGGCTGTTTTTTAAAAGTCAGCAGCTACAGTTTTTGTAGCTGCTGACTTTTATTTTTTGACAGGATGAGTGGAACTTTGATAATTCGATCGTTTAGGTATGCTAAAGATTTCTCATCGATGAAGTGGGTCTGGACTCGATCAATGACTTCTTTTCTTTCATTCCTTTTTTACAAAGTATAAATTCACCCTTCAGGAATATTTTCAGAACATCCCCCGTATGTATTTGCAGATCCAAGGAACAGTATATACCAGCTTCGCTTCATATTGAAAACATTCCCTTCCTCGTCACTATTTTCTAGAATATGTGGATCGAACCGGAGAAGAAAATAATTTTCACTTTTAAGGATGAGTGCATTCAGGCAGAAAAACTCGGAGACTTATTCAAAAGACATCTAGAGTTTGATTTTGGCAAACATCCCGGCTCCGCTTTGCCTGCTTCTTCTATTCTGCCAAAATCCCCCACAATACAACAGCTGGAAGATCGCAGGTGGCTGCCAAACCCATGTTTTCTTCATTTTTCTCTTTTTTACGATTTGTTTATCTAATTTTACCCAAATGTAGCCTTTCACCCGCCATACTGGCCACTAGGCTGCGAGTTTTGGATTGAATTTATATGTCTATAATTGACCACAACTTACCTCCTGATATATTACGCAGGATTGCTTTTCTTTTTAAAGCTGAACGCTGGGAGCCAAAACTTAAATATATCCCTTAATAGCCACAAAGGATTTTAATCTGTTTTGTGTATACAAAAATGCCTCTGCAAACCCAGGTATTAGATTGTAAAAGTAGCGGTGCGCCATCACTGTGCTGTACACAGGGGCAAATACTAAATATTGGATGAAGGGTGTAGATGTTAGCAGCTAGCTATATTTAGGCAGTCTGTGGAGCTCAGGAGGATACTTATATTGTACACAGGGGCGTCCCTAGGCAGGCGCAGGGGGTGCACGCCGCACCGGGTGACACCGGACCCGCTCCACGAAAAGGTAAGTTGTAAAGCAAGCTGACGATCCCCGCAGGATGGATCGGATCTGCGGATTGAGCATAATGGATCGGACTCCGATCCATTATCCTCCCCAATCCGCAGATCCGATCCATTCTGCGGGGCTCGTCGGCACGCAACCTATACGGGGTGACACCGGACCCGCTCCTCGAAAAGGTAAGTTGTAAAGCAAGCCGACGATTCCCGCAGGATGGATCGGATCTGCGGATTGAGCATAATGGATCGGACTCCGATCCATTATCCTCCCCAATCCGCAGATCCAATCCATTCTGCGGGGCTCGTCGACATGCAACCTATACGGGGTGACACCGTACCCGCTCAACAAAAAGGTAAGTTGTAAAGCAAGCCGACGATCCCCGCAGGATGGATCGGCTCTGTGGATTGAGCATAATGGATGAAGTCTGTTCCATCATGCTCCCCAATCCACAGATGGTACATGAGAGCTGACAAAATGTCCTGGCATTCCCTTTTTCTGTGGTATCAAAGGGGTGTTGACAGAGACCATCTGACCAATCATCCGGTTTAAGGGGTAGTTGCTCGGAGGTCACCTGTTTATGACCAAGCCCCAGATACAGTTTTCTATATATTTTCATAACTCTGAAAATCTGCAGGGTACAGTCAGCTATCCTGCATATTACTGACCAGCATGAAATTAGCTTCACAATGGATATAAATATGACAGGTTTCGGATATTCTCTTCTCATAGGAAGGTGTGGAGCCCTAATCCATTCTGGTACCTCCTAGCATATTTCAAAATGCTACCCAATAACTATAATAGTAACAAGTTATTGGCTCCCACTGCTGTCTATCGCAACCAATGAGAAGAGAGAGGGGCGGGGCCGATCCGCAGCTCCGTGTGTGAATGGATACACAGAGCAGCGGGTGCCCCCATAGTAAGCTCCTTGCTGTGGGGGCACCCGACAGGAGGGATAGTCCAGGAACGCCGGTGGGGAACCCAAGAAGAGGAGGATCCAGGCTGCTCTGTGCAAAACCACTGCACACAGCAGGTATGTACAGACATGTTTGTTATTTAAAAAAAAAAGCCTTTAGAATCACTTTAAAATTTGTTTTACCCGTAGTTGGTCCAGTAATACACTGTCTCACCTTGCTCTGCACATGCTCAGTTGCATTCTATTTTTTGGCACTGTGCCTAAAATCTGAGCCGCTAAAGGCCGATCTGCTGGCAGCCTAAAGATTTACTGCTGCTCAGGGGCTCTGGGCTTCAGTAAAATGGCAGCCTCCAGTGAGAAGCCACAGGAACAAACATGGAGGCAATTTACAGTACACACTCACTTGCAGTTCATTTAAAAACTTTATTTGTCAAGAACAAAAGATACAGCCAACACATTTCAGGGGAAAAAAACTCCTTCAGGGCTTGAATGAGGATTTGTGATGTAATTGGGATGAAATGACATAAAAAGTCTGAACTGAGGCTGTATTGAGGCTAATGTGTTCTAATTGAATATTTACTTATTTCAGGTACTTATATAGCGCTATCAATCTACGCAGCGCTTTACATATATATTGTACATTCACATCAGTCCCTAACCCTCAAGGGGTGTACAATCTAAGGTCCCTAACCCTCAAGGGGTGTACAATCTAAGGTCCCTAACCCTCAAGGGGTGTACAATCTAAGGTCCCTAACCCTCAAGGGGTGTACAATCTAAGGTCCCTAACTCACATTCATACATACACATACTAGGGACAATTTAGACAGGAGCCAATTCACCTACCTGCATGTCTTTGGAGTGTAGGAGGAAATAGGAGTACCCGGAGGAAACCCACGCAGGCACAGGGAGAACATGCAAACTCCAGGCAGGTGGTGCCGTGGTTGGGATTTGAACCGAACACACTAGTACTTCCAGGCGGAGGTGCTAACCACTTAGCCCAGTGCTTCTCAATTATTTTCTGTCATGCCCCTCCTAGGAAGAAGAAAACATTTTGCGCGCCCCCGCGCGACTGTAAATGACACTTTCTGACCCCTGTTGCAGTATGGTGCTGCTGCAGCCAGCATATGTGGTTGCAGCAGCACCTCTGCACTGCACACTTACCGGCTTTTCCCTCACTCGATTTTCGCGGGTCCGCTCGGCTCTGCCTCCTCGCCCGTGATTGGCCGCCTGTGTACCTTTCCTGAGCTACAGTTCTGGCGGCCAATCACCGGTGAGGAGGCGGAGCCGAGCGGCAGGAGTGAGGGAGTGGCCGGAGTGACGGAAGGAGCAGCGCTTCCTGGATGGATCATCGTGGGAGCCAGGTAAGAGACAGCAGCCCTCTGCCCAACCCTGTACTTAGTGTCCCTTCTGTCGGAAGGGAGGGGGACGGCCGGAAAATACGGTATGTTCCCCGAGGTCAAACGCGCCCTCCCTTGACGGAGCCTTGCGCCCCCCCTGGGGGGCGCGCCCCACTATTTGAGAAGCACTGACTTAGCCACTGTGCTGCCCATCATTGTTAATGTGGAATGTATGTTCCTTGCTAAAGGACATATTTTTTTTATCAAGTTGGTATGGGTAAAATTCCGCTTTAAAGAAGCCTTACTGGTTTCAAAGATGATCAACGGAATTTTTTTAATTTCAGCAATGCCAAACATGATTGCAAATGACCCCAAGGCCCTCTCAGAGGAGCATAAAATGTGTGACCTGGGTAAATACGACAACAATTGAAAATAGAGTTGAACACAAGGCCAAATACGAAAAGTCATCCTGCAATCTACGTATTTAAATAAAAGGCCGCACTTTCTCATCCCTGAAAATAAATAATAATCAATGTGCTAGGGCCACAATACCACAGGGGCCAACTTCACTGGATAATTTTTGTTGCCCTAATAGGGACAGGGGTGGCCCCTTGTTGACCAGTGATGCGAGGGTCATGCCCACCTGATAGCTCTGGGAGATCCTCTCTGCTCCTCTTCAGGGGTGACAATGACACCAATAAAATTTCAGTCCTTCACAGCTGTTGGAGAGGTTCTGCAGAAACATCTCCTAGCAGTCAAGATCAGAGGCAGACTGACCATTTGAGCACTCAGGCACTGCCCAAGGGCCCAGGGTCAGTAGGGGGCCCCTTGAGATGCCCCTGTTACCTTTCATTGGCTTTTTCATAGGCTTTTTTGGGTGTGGGCAAGGACCCAGGGGCCCCATGATCCCCTATTGCCCGGGGGCTCCATGAGTTGTCAGTCCACCCCTGGTTATGGTGGACTAATGGCTGAGCCCTTCTTGTTTTACTGGAAACCAACAGAATCAGGTAATGACTCCACAACCATGCAGTTCCACTAGAAAGAACATTATACAAGAACACCACCACCTAGCGGCAGAAATAATACAGTCACATGCCTGATGAAGGGGTCCTGCGAGACTCCGAAACGTTGCCTTGCTGTAACTATGTGATCGTTCATTAAAACTTTTGGACCCATATTGGTGATCCTCGGTGTTCTGGTGACGTTCTCCCCACTTTGATAAATAGACCCCTTTGTATAATTTGCTTATTCTTGAATTTTTTTTTTTCACTCAGATGGATGTTTGCAATGCGGTCCCATAGCATGTGACTGCTGGAGCTTAAGTGCATCCCACCTGGACAAGAAAGAGCTTACATTATGTAAAATGTTTACAATTTTTTATAAATCAGCAGAGACACAAAGCGCTGACCTTTGTGTACACCGTATCCAGCGGGATCTATTCACAATGGGACCGAGGGCTGCGCACATCATGTTAGATCTCATAGAGATGGTTATCAGCACCTGGCCAGCGATTAATACTACAGCATGGCCTTGATAAATTGCAACCTTAACACAGAACGCACTCACAGCACGCCAATGATATAAATAGTTTACCGCCAAAGACGTCAGAGAGAAGCAGCTGTAGAGGTCCTTTATAGACTGTAATAAATAAGTTTGCTGAAGGTAATGACGTGGCATAAAATGTAAGGACTTTATCTTGGATGGCAGGGTTTGAAAAGCAGAATAAAACATAGGCAGCTTCTGTCTTTTTTTCAATTAAAAGGACTTTTCATCTTCAGAGAAACATGTTCTCCATTCACGTTTATGCACTTTACCCCCAAAACTAGAATTAAACATTCTTCCAAATCATTGAGTTCAGGTGTTTCCAGTGAAGGGTATGGTTGATGCCACAGCACATAAAGACATTTTAGTCAATTACAAGCTTTCAGCCATGGTTGGTTGCTTGGCTAAGGTCATTTTCTGCCCTAGTATAACCGTATGCAAAGCCAGCTCCATAAAGTTTGATCAGTTTGGTGTGGAAGAACTAAATTGTGGAAGAACTAGATTGTGGAAGAACTAGATTGTAGAAGAACTAGATTGTGGAAGAACTAGAGTGGCTTCAACAAGGCTCTGACCTCAACCCTACTGGAATGCCAATTGTAAGCCTGTTCTTCTCATCCAAAATAGGTACATGATCCCTCAAATGTTCTTTTGGCTGACTGTATGCAAAGCCAGTTCCATATAGACATGTTAGACCAGTTTGTTGTGGAAGAAATAGAGTGGCGTCTACAAAGCCCTGACCTTAACCCTACTGTAATGCCAGTTTTGAGCCTTTTCTTCTCATCCAAAATTGGTACATGATCCCTCAAATGTTCTTTTGGCTGACTGTATGCAAAGCCAGCTCCATAAAGACATGGTTAGACCAGTTTGCTGTGGAAGAAATAGAGTGGCGTCTGCAAAGCCTTGACACAAATGGAGAAACAGAAAAAGGGCGCACCGACCTAGTGCATTATCGTTTAAAATAATTTATTGAAGAAACAAAATAGGTATCATACTCACAATGGACATATTAACACAGGCATGTCAAACTGAACAAGATGTATGATCCAAACAACATCTGAGTCCATACGATGGAACCATTGGATGACCAATTGGCTAACGCGTTTCGAGGACACAACCTCTTCCTCAGAGCCAACACTTTGTTTGTTGTGTTGGATTTGCAAAGCCTTGACCTCAACTCTAATGAACACCTTTGAAATGCATTGGAATGCTGATTGTGAGCCTGTTCTTCTCATGCAAAATTGGTACATGAGCCCTCATATGTTCTTTTGGCTGACTGTATGCAAAGCCAGCTCCCTAAAGACATGGTTAGACCCATTTGATGTGGAAGAACTACAGTGGCCCACACAAGCCCTGACCTCAACCCTACTGAACACCTTTGGGAGACACATTGGAATCCTAATTGTGAGCCTGTTCTCTCGCAAAATTGGTACATGATCCCTCAAAAGTTTTGGCTGAATGAGTATCGATTCCCACCAACAACCCCTCCAAAGTCTCAAAATTTTGTGGAAAGTCTTTCGAGGAGAATGGAGGCCACAAAGATGGGAGACGGAAGGTGTAGAGGGGAGGTGGGCAACCCATATTGAACATTGAACAACCAAATCATACATAAAGCTGATTATAAGTCAATAGTTGATCTTATAGAAGTGTTAGAGATTTCAAAACGAACTGTAACTTCAGCGATGTCAATCATGTTTGTAAATTACCCCAAGGTCTTCTTGGAGTGATCATCTATAGTAAGAATGAAGAGCATAAAATGTGGCCCTGATTCCCACAGATAATACTCTTAAATCTTGTTGAAAATCTTTGAAGTAAAGTGGAGGCTGAATTGGTCAAAAAATGATTGGGGTGGGGGGCTGGGTAGGGGTGCAACTCTACATTGAACACCTCATGAATAAAGTTGAGCAGTTTCCTTGTAAATGTGATTAGTTATTCACTGACTGTAAGATGTTTCTTGACCTTCATACAGGTTAGTGTTTGACTAGTTTACAAATGTGGTCAGTTCATGCTTCAGGATAGAATGGTGCCACATCCCTCAATACACTGGAAAAAAAAAGGGGAACCGTGGATGGGACTTTTTAGATACCATAAACATTAATCATACAACAGAAAATTATGTAAAATCAGCAAGTTTTATTACAAGAAAATTTCTTAAAAAAAGAACCTCTATGAATTACATTTTAAAAATAATATTCCATAAATATTAGTCAACTATCCAATGTGGGTACAACTAGAAACCCCTACAAAGCTGCCCCAACATGTTTCAGCTTTTATCGTCTTCTTCAGCAGGTCAGAGGAATAGATGAATTCTGCAAAAATATAATAACCACAATAATAGAAAAACATACTGTAGTGTACATACAAACAGTTTTTTTGATATGCCTGAGGCATAATACTCCATAACTTACATAAATGAAAATAGTTAAAATAGCAAAACAAAATAAACAGAGAACGACACGCTGGGTGCAGCATAACTACTAAAAAAAAGTTTGGTGTGATGGTCAGGTGTCCACAAGTGTTTGGCCATATAGTGTATTTACATAAAGGTTGTTATGGAACAATACAGCGAAAGTCCATGTCGAGGTGCACTCCAATGTTCAGCCATATAGTGTATTTACATAAAGGGACACAAGGAACTTTCTACTACTTAAGACTTATGTAGCACTACCCCCTTAGGAGTCGCTGAGTTTTGGGTCTCCCTAAAGCTCTGCACAGCCAGGCAACACGCATTTTCTTCCACACTTTGCACTCAGTGTCTGTAAACAGTCCTTGAGCTTGGTTTTGTGATTTTATTACAGGGTTTAATCGCTTCTCGGCCTTTTGGCTAAGATCAAGTGTAGTATCTGTTCTTATCAGTGTCCAGTGGGGGTGCTCCCGACCATTCTAGCTTTGTGGGGATGGTTGTTGTATAGTACCCTCACTGGAATGATGGGGGTCCGGAAGGCTAGTACCGGAGGGACAGAAACCGGGGAGCGCCACGAGTTAAGCTGGAGCCCCGGGAGTAATTCCTCTGGGAAGACTGGAAAGACCCAGTACCTCCTGATTTGGACGGATCTACCTTGGTCTGGCCAGGGGCTGGGGACGCAAAAAGTCCGCAAACTCAGTGCCCCCTGGGGAAGACGCTCTCAGGGGTGTCACTAGTAACACTTGGGTGTGGGACCCCACGGTGTGAAGATGACACATGGCCACTGTTTTTCACCTCTTTTTGCACAGCGCCCTAAGGACCAGGCCTTTTGGCTAAGTTCAGGGCAATTTTTGCTACGGGCCTCAGGGCCTGGTCTGTGCACGATTCGGCACGGTACCACTTTTTTATTTTTTCTTTCTCTTATTTATTACGCACTTACCCACGTTTGTCACTTTTTCTTTGCCTTATGTGTGTGTTTTTTCACGGATGGAGGGTGTGGGTCCTCGGGCCTACCCTGAAGTCTAGGGGGAGGATGTGTGGCCATATGGTTCCTTCCTCCCCTGATCCCTAGAGGACTCTTCTTCGGGAGAGTCCCCTTGCCTAGTACTGAATGTCCGGCTTTGGCTGGGCATAGGGAACGGTGGTCCACCAGGCCTTTTGGCCAGGAGGACCAAGTGGGAACCTTGTCCCCGTCAGGAGCTTCGTGCCCCGGGGGATCAGGACACCCACACACCCCTAAGTGCACTTTTTCGTGTGGTGTTTTGCACTTGCACATTTTTTGTGAACACTTACGGGTTTTTACGTTATAGTTGCACGTTTGCGGACTTAAAAAAAAAAAAAAAACAGGGTTTAATAACTTGCATATGGTTGAGGGGTGTATGGGATGCCCAAGGTAACTGCAAACTTGACGACATACTCCTTAGCAACAATGTACAGATGTGGACAGAAAAATATGGTCTCTCCTTTAAGAGCATTCCAGCTTTCTGGTGCACCTCCTCAGACTCCAGATTAATCCTCCTATTCACCCCGCTGTACTGGGTGGGCAAGGGGCTCGGAAACTGCTAATTTAGCACACCAGCCCTTAATGAGAAGTTAGTTGGGTTCTACACCTGACTGCCCTCTCCCCTTATTCAGCCCAGGGGGTGTAAGAGTACTCATACTGTCCTCTCCAGACAGCTTAATGGGTTGGTTGCTGCCTTCAGGCCTTTCGCTGGGCTGGATTCCTCCCTGCTGTTCAGGATTGTCCTCCCTTGGAGACGGTGGTACAGTGGAGATCCTCTTCTCCAGCACTTGCCTGTAGGTAGCAACCTTCCTTGGGTCCCCTCCCAGACTCCAAACTCCAGCTTTGGTTTTTGGCCCCATAGACTTTTAAACTGGAGTGCCTGCAAAACTTGTGCAGAAGTGTTTTTAGATGCTACAATTAAGGTCAATGGGGCCAAAAACTTGTGTGATTCTGTGCGGAAGATGCTCATGTACTTTTATGAATATCACAAGTATGAGTGTGAAGGGGCCCAATGATATTTATGGAATTCTTCATCGTAAACGTTGTTGCTCCCTCTGACATCAGCGATGAGACACTATTCCTCCCAATGACAACATGATAGGGCACTATTCTTTCCACTGACAACAATGATGGGGCACTATTCCTCCCACTGAGACCAATGATGGGGCACTATTCCTCCCACTGACACCAATGATGGGGCACTATTCCTCCCACTGAGACCAATGATATAGGGCTATGCCCTCCACTGACATCAACGATAGGGCACTATTCCGTCCACTGACACCAATGATGGGGCACTATTCCTTCCAATGACACCAACAATGGGGCACTATTCCTTAAACTGACACCAATGATAGAGCACTATTCTTCCCACTGACATCAATGATGGGGCACTAATCTTTACACTAACACCAATGATGGGGCACTATTCCTTCCACTAACACCAACAATGGGGCACTATTCCTCCCACTGACACCAATGATGGGGCACTATTCTTCCCACTGACAATAACGATGGGGCACTAATCCTTCCACTAACACCAACAACAGGGCATTATTCCTCCCATTGACACCAATAATGGGGCACTATTTCTCCCATTGACACCAATGATGGGGCACTATTCTTCCCACTGACATCAACGATGGGGCACTAATTCTTCCACTAACACCAACAACGGGGCACTATTCCTCCCATTGACACCAATGATGAGGCACTATTCCTCCCGCTGACACCAATGATGGCATACTGTACCTCCCACTGACACCAATGATGGGCTCTATTTCTTCCACTGACACCAACTATGTATTTTCTCCCACCAGTGCCCAAGCCAAGCATTGTTTAATCATACTAACGCAGGGCATTTTCTACTCCCAATGGCCACACTTTGCCCCCCCCCCCTAAAAGTCTGAAGGACAGTGATTTAGCCAGTTTAGCCCTTTGTATTAAATTCATTGGACCACCAGGACAACCAAGCAACTATCATCCTAATAGAGTGGTCATCCCTTTGGCCTCCATACAGGTAGACTTTGCTGGGACATCACCTTCCTGACAGACCCCAAGCCATTCTCTCCTTTGCTCTCAGAGAAGTCTCTATAAACATCCACGGTGTATTTATAGGTGTGTATAATTTTTCCTGACATATCTTTTTAAAGATGCTCCCTGGATCTGATTCACACACCCCGAGCTCCAGGAACAGCGTCTGCCCGTTCCAAAAATACTTTATGTTTGTCTAGAAATGTAAAAACGAAACCCCTCATGGGTTGGCTGTCAAAAGTGTGAGAAATGTAATTCTAGAATTGTAAGGCGATGATGGGATGTGTGATTGGCAGGGTCTCTGGTCCCTCTGGAGAAGGGAGGGTGTATATAAAGCGTTAAATTCAGATATTTACAATACATACATTAAAAGAAGGAGATTTAGTGATTTATTAAGCCATACAGTGCTGCGTTCAATTGCAAATTTTCTATCTGCCGAAAGTTCAATTTTAAAGAAGTCTCTCTTTAATTTGTTTTTCAGTGTTCTGTCCCCCAGGACATGTAGTCATTGTCCCATGTTCCTGTGTCCTTTGTAATCCTAGCTATGAGGTTGGACTGGGAACCCCTTTTCCCCTGCAGTTGTCCAACAACGTAGCTAGCAAGGAGATGGCTGCTTGATAACTGGTGCTTATCTCAGCTCCAAGAACTTGTTCGAGACAAGACGCAGCAAGATCAATGCAGAGGGACGGGAGCCCAACACAAGGCCCACCCTCAGGATTCATTTTGTGGTTGCTTGTCTTGGGCAAGTACTTGGAGCCAAGACAAGCACCAAGTATCAAGCAGTCATCTCCCTGGTAGCTACGTTGTTGGACAACTGAGGGGGGGAAGTGTGTGTGGGGGAGTGCACCCTGTCATGACTAGTGTAGAATAGATGTGTTGTCAAATATTAACACCCCCCAAAAACATACTTACCCAACTTCCAAAAAAACCCCATTTCCCAACACTCCCTCCACCAATAAAAGGAGACTACACTTTGTTGGAGTAAAATGGCCTTCACGGCCTTTTATTAACAATTTAACTTAAATATACAGAAAACATTCCTTAAAACAGAAACCTCCATAAACTTACGGAATGAGTTGTTGGTCCAGGCAGGCACCCAAAACAATATTGATCTCCCCCTGCGGAACCTTCACCTTAATGTTCCTACTATCGCCTACTCTGCTCACTTTTAGACGATCTCTGAAAACCCATCCCTTCAGGGAAGCCTACCCCGCCCTCAGCTAATAATGGAATCCTCTACTCTTCCAACCAGTCCATCCCCCACAGTTATTACCTTTTGTACCACTAGCCCCTCCCTCCTAGATTGTAAGCTCCAAGGATCAGGGCCCTCAATTCCCTCTTGTATTGAACTATATTGTTACTGTATTGTCTCCCACCATAATGTAAAACGCTGAGCAAACTGTCGGCGCCATATAAATCCTGTATAATAATAATAATAATGTATATATATATTGAAATATATTTTGAAATATATTGAATACGGCCAAATTGTAGTATTTCAAATATATCTCAATATATTTGGGAAGAATATTTTTTAAAATATATTTCACATATATTTTTCTTCCTTGTGGGACTGCATGCAGGTTAACTGGGACAGTTGTTAAGCGCACCAACTCTCTTAAAGGACCCCAATGATAGCTGGCCGAATATAAGGACTGCCCCTTCCGTAATAATTATTCTGCAAGCCCCTTTATTTCCCTGCCCCCTCCGCTACCATCCTCCTTTTCTTTTGGAGAGTACATACCCAGTCTACCTAGGACTAACATCGCCGCTATAAATGCGCTCTGGCAGTATAGTTCCAACAATCAGTAGATTAAACGTTATTACTGCTCACTGCCACACTTGGCCTTTATGCTGATCTGGATGCCAAAATATCATCTTACGTCTAGACCAGGGGTAGGCAACCTGCGGCTCTCTAGCTGTTGTGGAACTACATTTCCCATGAGGCATTGCAAAGATTACAAAACTGACAGTTACAGCTATGACTTGAAGAGGCATGATGGAACTTGTAGTCCTGCGGCTCTCAGGTTGCCTACCCCACTCTAGACAAAAACTAGCCAAAAAAATAAAAAAAATACTTTAAAACATTAAAAATAAAACTGATCAAAACAATGACATATTTGCGTTCAGAAAATCTTCATGTTCGACCAGAATTCAGATATAGATGTTTCTGTTTGAAGCTCCCATTCACTAAACTTCCAGAGAACGATTCCCTACCTAAGTGTAGACCACCAACTGCACTGTAATTATCGTCAAACTGCAACTCCAATCTTCCCAACCACCGACGAATCACACCATTTGTGGCCCAACAAAAGCCCGAACACCCGCAGGAGGCTCTAAATTGATGTTTTATTCAGGATTCTGAGAACGCAGCTAGCCACGGATGCCACTCATTATGTAATTCTTTTAATTTCCAGCCCAGTTCAGCATCCTCTTTGTTCTAAGGAGTAATTACGTTCTTGTAATCTGCTTAAAGTATAAAGAGAGTTTGTGATTATACCATGAAGAAGAAACAACCCTTCAAGACGAATTCTAGGCAAACAGCTAAGCACACATACGGAATACGCAGAATGCAGTGGGTTTACCTGCCAAAGAATTTGTGCTCCTGTCCTTCCGGTCCTGATATTTACACAGCTCTGCCATACAGCACAGTGCCGTTTGTCAGGACAGGAGACCTGATTTTTGTCTGCTGCAGTTTAGTAACACTTACAGGATCTTGTCCCTCCCCCAGCCTGCGATTGGATGGTGAAAAGAGAAGTAGCATAATAACAAGCTAATCTCTCTTCCTTTATGCTCTCTTCTCCTATCAACATGCACCTTGAACAGTTGCACACAGGGGCGGACTGACAACTCATGGGGCCCCCGGGCAATAGGGGATCATGGGGCCCCTGTGTCCTTGCCCAAACTCAAAAAAACCTATGAAAAAGGTACCAGGGGCATCTCATGGGGCCCCCTACTGACCCTGGGCCCTTGGGCAGTGCCCGAGTTTCCAAACGGTCAGTCCGCCCCTGGTTGCACAACTAAGTGGTATATTTTTCTGCTTCTCCCTTTCCCAGTTTGAGCTCTGCTGTAAATGATTTGCAGAAATGAAAGTGGTATGAAATCCAAAAACAAAAATGTAATATATTGCAGCTTACCAGTCATTAGATGTGGTGGCTGCATCAATTTTCTATTTTAGGCTTTTCCCTCTGTTTTCTGACCAGTAACACACCTCCTGTATTAAAGTGCCCCCACTCTGGATGAAGGAGCACAGGGGGCACCTCCGGACAAAAAAATTCCAACCTATAATTAGCCTTAGTTGCAATTTGCAGATGGAAGAGCAATGCATATCACAGACAAACAAAGGATTTCCCAGCAACACTTACCAGCCAGCCTGCAAAACAACCAAAATTGGTCCTGTCTAACAGTTTGTGTTAAAAACAGAGGGTTTTGTTTGCAGACATTTGCGCATACAGATTTTATAAGAAAAAGTGTTTTTCTTATAAAGTTTTGTAAATAAATAATCTTTCTTCATAAATCTTGACCAAAATGTTTTCAGTTGTCTTTTTAGTAAAAAAAAAAAAAATTAACCCAAACTAGTTTATAACCAAAAATGATAATTTAAAAAAAAAATTTAAATTTGTATTTTTTTTATATTATTATGGTTTTTTTTAACATACTGTCACCCTAGCAGAACAGTGTCACCATAGTGACACTGTACTACTTTTGGGGGGTGACAAAGATTTTTTTTTTTTTACACTGATTGCTTTTATACCCATGAAGGCTGTAAGAGCAATCATTTCTCCTTCTCTCTGGCTGCATTCTTGCAGCCATTGAGAAATACTGTGAGAGCTGTGATTGGTCACAGCTTGTCACATGGTATGAGGCTGTTGTGAATAGCTCTGTACCATGTGATCTCTGTGATCATTCAAAGATTTCACAGTAGTAAGCAATGATGTCAGAAGTGAAATCTTGCTTACTACTATTGGCCAATCAGGGATCACATGATCGGGACCTCGCAGAGAGGTTCTGTACGACGATCGGTGTTCCACTGTGTCTGGAGGACACAGCGGGCACCGAGTCGCGGTACTGCGCACTCCCAGGGACCGCGCACAAGCAGGGGGCAGGGAGGCAGTTTATAAACGGCCACCCGACCCTGCACTGCCACCGTCCGGCCATTTATATACAACTGTAGCCTTGTACCATGTGATCTCTGTGATCATTCACAGATTTCACAAGTAGCAAGCATTGATGTCAGAAGTGACATCTTGCTTACTACTATTCATGTGATCACTGATTGGCCAATCAGTGATCACATGATCGGGACCTCACATAGAGGTCCCGTACAACGATCAGTGTTCTGCTGTGTCTGGAGGACACAGTGGGCACCGGATCTCTGTGCCGTGCGCTCTCGGGGAGCGCGCACAGGCAGGGAATGCGGAGACCATTTATAAACAGCCACCCGCTCCTGCACTGCTCCCGTCCGGCCGTTTATGTACATGGACCGGATGGGAAGTGGTTAAAAGCGTAGGGATGCACGAGACGCCCAGCAAAAGCAAAATGACAGCAAAGGCATCCAGTGTGTCCCTGCACCCAATTCAGCCAACTGTGGAAAAAATGACAACCATCCCAACCTATAACCAGCCTTAGCAGCAAGGTACACAATGCACATCACAAACAAACAAACAAACAAACAAATAAAGGAGTTCCCAGCAACACTTACCAGCCAGCCTGCAAAACAACCAAACTGGTCCTGTCTAACAGTTTGTGTTAAAAACAAAGGGTTTTATTTGCACACATTTGCAAATACATGCGTAAGCTGCAGTTGGCTGAATTGGTGCAGGGACGCACTGGATGCCTTCAGTGGTAAATGGTTTGCCACAACCCTACAACTGCTACATATGCAGGACAGCTTGTTCTGTTGAAAAACAACAGACTTACTGGCAGGATCACCAGGTGAAAATAAAGGAAAGAAAGCTTACAAAACAAAACTAACGCAGCCAGCACATCTAAGAACTGGTAAGCTGCAATATAATCAATGTTTTCTTTTGGGTTTGATACCGCTTTAAGTAGAGGTATGTACACTGCTTGCATTTTTTTTAAAAAATCTTTATTTAATGTTGTATTAATGATTACGGAGATGCATTTATATCTGCCTGGAGTTCATAAAAGTAAAATGTTATTACAAAAAATATTCAAACTCCATCTCCTGTAAATTATTAACATTAGACACGAATGTTCATTCTTATGTAAATTCAGGAAATGTTATTTCACCCTGAAAATAGAAAACAGATAAAGCGTGTACACCCACATGTGTGAAGTCACATTAATCCTCATTGGAAAATTTTTCAAAACAAGTTAATTGCATTAATGAGGAGCCTATCTTAAAGGAGAACTCCACACATTTTTTTTGTCCTCACACCTATTCTTCTGCTTATGTACATTTACCCCCTTCCAGTCCGGACACTTTTACCCCCTTCCTGTCCAGGCCAATTTTCAGCTTTCAGCGCTATCACACTTTGAATGACAACTGCGCGGTCATGCAACACTGTACCCATATTAATTGTTTTAGCATTTTTATTAAACAGATAAAACTTTATTTTGGTGGTATTTATTCACCACTGGGAGTTTTATTTTTTTTTGCTATGTAAATGAAAAAGTCCAAATATTTTGAAAAAAAGTGTTTTTCTTATAACATTTTGCAAATAAATAATCTTTCTTCATAAATCTTGGCCAAAATGTATTCAGTTATCTTTTTAGTAAAAAATAATAACCCAAATTAGTTTATAAACAAAAATTATAATTTTTAAACATTTTTATTTTATTTTTTTATATTATTATTTATGTTATTTTTACACACTGCCACCCTAGCAGTACAGTGTCACCATGGTGATACTGTACTACTTGTGGGGGGTGATGAAGATTTTTTTTTTTTCTTACACTGATTGCTTTTACACCCATAAAGGCTGTAAAAGCAATAATTTCTCCTTCTCTCTGGCTGCATTCTTGCAGTCATTGAGAACTACTGAGTGAGCTGTGATTGGTCACAGCTTGTCACATGGTACAAGGCTGTTGTGAATGGTCCTGTACCATGTGACCTCTGTGATCATTCACAGATTTCACACATAGTAAGCAATGATGCCAGAAGTGACATGTTGCTTACTACTCTGCATGTGATCACTGACTGGCCAATCAGTGATCACATGATCGGGACCTCGCAGAGAGGTTCTGTACGACGATCGGTGTTCCACTGTGTCTGAAGGACACAGCGGGCACCGGATCGCGGTTCTGCACGCTCCCAGGGAGCGCACACAAGCAGGGGGCGGGGAGGCTGTTTATAAACGGCCACCCGACCCTGCACTGCCACCGTCCGGCCGTTTATATACAACGGCTGGATGGGAAGTGGTTAAAAAACGCTTCTAAAAGCAGACTCTCATAAACGCGGTATGCAAACGCGGCTAAACAGACGGTTTTTAATCTACGTTTTCCAGCAGTCAGTTTCCATCACTCAGATGTGTCCTGTGTACATGGGGCCTAAGGCTCTGTCACTGCAAGTGTTGGGGTGGATTGTTTATTTCTCCACAAAAGTTGAGTTGTACATTTTAAGTAATTGCCTGGCTCAGCATGAAGCGTTCTACCAGTAAATGTATTAACATTATTCTGCCAGCCGGTCTGTATTCCCGTCATCCGGATCATTAGGCGATTTCACAATGGCTGGTTTGAAGTGTGCGCGGTGAGGCTGAAGTTTATAATCTGCGCGTGGCACCACTGCTGATTGAACGTTCCAGTACATCATGTGAACACAAGACGGTGATGATGGTCACGTCGGCCCATGGGGCCCCATTCTTCATTTTACTCCTCATCACATCACATAAATGCTCCAGAAATACCAGTCCTGGCCAAAATAGCTCAAATGCATTGCCATGTGGCCCTCTGGCACTTACTGTGTGGCCCTCAGGGCCCCTGCAGACAGTTGCCTGCACTTTCATTACCAAATTGTGTTTTCAAGCCACACTTAAAGAAAGATATTCCTTAGACTGGATTTCAGAAGTTAAATGCTCTGCTTCATTTCTTCCACACTAGCTTACTTCTTCTGTGATGCCCATCACCTTTCTTTCTTTCTTTTTTTCTTTCTTTCTTTCTTTCTCTCTCTTTCTCTCTCCCTCCCTCTTTTTCTTTCTTTCTTTCTTTCTTTCTTCCTCTCTTTCTCTCTCCCTCCCTCTTTTTCTTTCTTTCTTTCTTTCTCTCTTTCTTCCTCTCTTTCTCCCTCCCTCCCTCTTTTTCTTTCTTTCTTTCTTTCTTTCTTCCTCTATTTCTCCCTCCCTCGCTCTTTTTCTTTTCTTTCTTTCTTTCTTTCTTTCTTTCTTTCTTTCTTTCTTTCTTTCTTTCTCTCTCCCTCCCTCTGTTTCTTTCTTTCTTTCTTTCCCTCCCTCTTTTTCTTTCTTTTTTCTTTCTTTCTTTCTTTATTTATTTCTTTCTTTCTTTCTTTCCTTCCCTCCCTCTTTTTCTTTCTTTCTTTCTTTCTTTCTTTCTTTCTTTCTTTCTTTCTTTCTTTCCCTCCCTCTTTTTTTTCTTTCTTTCTTTCTTTCTTTCTTTCTTTCTTTCTTTCTTTCTTTCTTTCTTTCTTTCTTTTTCTTTCTTTCTTTCTTTCCCTCCCTCTTTTTCTTTCTTTCTTTCTGCCCCTCCCTCTTTTTCTTTCTTTCTTTCTGCCCCTCCCTCTTTTTCTTTCTTTCTTTTTTTCTTTCTTTCTTTCTTTCCATAAGTAATATTTAAGGGGGATGTAGGGAGCACAAATGAGCACCTATTGGTTTGTAAAGGGACTGTAATAGCAGTGATTTCTAGCAGTCTCATGTATGGTGTCTCCAATCTATGACTGTCTTCTAAAGCAGGGGTGGGCAACTGTGGCCCTTTAGCTGTTGGCAAACTACAAGTCCCATCATGCCTCTGCCTTTGGGAGTCATGCTAGTAACTGTCGGTTTTCAAATGCCTCATGGGACTTGTAGTTCTACAACAGCTAAAGGGCCACAGTTGCCCACCCCTGTTCTAAAGCATCTCCAGCAACTTCTATAAAATGTATGGTTATACATGGTTCTGTAGTAAGTCCTCAGACCATCTCTTGTAGCATAATTGTAGTCTCTGACCATCTCCTGTAACACATCTACAGTCTTTGACTATCTCATGTAGCATGCCTGCAATCTGTGACCATCTCCCGTAGCATGTCTATAGTCTTGTAGCACTACCCCCTTAGAAGTTGCTGAAGATTTGGGCCCCCTATGGTCCTGCACAGCCAGGCAACATGTATTTTCCCAGACTCGCATTCCACAGACAATAAACAGTCTTTGAGGTTGTTTTTTTTTACGTTTTGTTAGGGGTTTTCAACTTGGATGGGGTTGAGGGATGGATGGGATGCCCAAGGAACAGTAAACTGAGGACAACTTCCTGGGAACTATGTACAAGTCTTTTTTTACAGCAAAAAGTTATTTCCTGGAGAGCTCTCCAGTCTCTTCTGGTGTACCACCCCAGACCTTAGATGAATCATCTTCTCATCCAGCTGTCTGTAGGAAGTCCCTGGGCAAGGGGATCCAGTGCCTGCCACTTTGGGTTTGGGGTTCTGAGGATGCAAGATGTTTTTATGTTATAATTTATTTTTATCTTATGGTCAGGGGCGGACTGACCATTCGAGCACTCGGGCACTGCCCGAGGGCCCGGGGTCAGTAGGGGGCCCCATGAAATGCCCCCTGGTACCTTTTTTATAGGATTTGTTGAGTGTAGGCAAGGACACAGGGGCCCCATGATCCCCTATTGCCGGGGGCCTCATGAGTTGTCAGTCCGCCCTGCTGATGGACATATGTCTTCTCTCATCACAATTTTGTTGTGAAGAAACTCAAGTGGCCTGTGCAGAACTCTGACCTCAACCCTACTGTATACCTTTGGTTTTAACTGGAATACCAATTGTAAACCAGGTCTTCCCATCCAACCTAAGTACCTGACCTCAACCCTACTGGACACCTTTGGTTTTATTTGGAATGCCAATTGCGAGCCAGGTCTTCTCATCCAACCTACGTACCTGACCTCAACCCTACTGGACACCTTCATTTTTACCTGAAATGCTTATTTACAAGCCAGGTCCATCCACAATCAGTACCTGACTTCTCAAATGTTCTTTTGGCTCAGTGGGCACAAAGTCCCCCAGACACGTGCCAAAAATCTTTTAGTAAAAGCCTTCTCAGAAGAAGAGTGTAGGCTGTTCCAGCCAAAAAAAGGGGCATCGGTCAACTCCATATTAATGGCCATGGTTTAAGAATGGTATGTCCAGCAAGCTCCTACAGGTGTGATAGTCAGGTTTCCATAAACATTTTTGCTATATAGTCTAGCAATACTAGGGTACAATGTATCAAATCATTTTTATGTGTAAAGTTTCTTCATAATTATCATCAGACTTATACAACATTTCAACTGTAAAAATATACTGGAAATTCAGAGCCTCACTACTGAAAGTGTCTGAACACGAGCAATACAACAAAGATTATTTTATTATTATTTATTATTATATTTAATTCCTGAAGAAGAAAGTAAGAGTTCCGAAACGCGTTGGTTTTGTCTGAACCACATCATGCACAAGTTCTTTTGGGCTGGTTGCCCATCTGCCAGTTGATGTATTACAGACTGTCAGGCTTTATGCACATTGTGTATGTTCTGTATGTGATATACAGTTGCAAGAAAAAGTATGTGAACCCCTTGGGATTACGTGGAGTTTTGCATGAATTGGGCATAAAATGTGCTCTGAACGTCATCTAAGTCACAACAACAGAAGAACACAGTCTGCTGAACATAATACTACACAAACATTAGATGTTGCCATGGTTTAATTGCACATAACATGTAAACATTCACAGTGCAGGGAGGAAAAAGTATGTGAGGCCCTAGCTTAATGACTTCTCCCAGAGCTAATTGGAGGCAGGAGTGAGCCAACCTTGACTCCAATCAGTGTGATGATATTGGATGTGTTGCTGACAGCTGTCCTGCCCTTAAAAAACACACACCTGTTTTGGGTTTACTGGTTTCAAGAAGCACTGTCTGATGTGAACCATGCCTCGCAGAAAAGAGCTCTCAGAAGACCTACGATCAAGAATTGTTGACTTGCATGAAGCTGGAAAGGGTTACAAAAGTATCTCCAAAAGCCTTGATGTTCATGTGTCCCCGGTAAGACAGACTGTCTACAAATGGAGAAAGTTTAGCACTGTTGCTACTCTCCCTAGGCGTGATCGTCCTGTAAAAATGACTGCAAGAGCACAGCGCAGAATGCTGCATGAGGTAAAGAAGAATCCCAGAGTGTCATCTAAAGACCTACAGAAATCTCTGGCACATGCTAACATTTTTGTTGACACATCTACAATAAGGAAAACATTAAACAAGAATGGAGTACATGGGAGGACACCACGGAGGAAGCCATTGCTGTCCAAAAAGAAGATTGCAGCACGTTTGAAGTTTGCAAAAGAGCACCTGGATGTTCCACAGCACTACTGGCAAAATATACTGTGGACAGATGAAACCAAGATTGAGTTGTTTGGGAAGAACACACAACACTATGTGTGGAGAAAAAAAGGCACAGCACACCAACATCAAAACCTCATCCCCACTGTGAAACATGGCGGAGGGAGCATCATGGTTTGGGGCTGCTTTGCTGCCTCAGGGCCTGGACGGATTGTTGTCATTGATGGGAAAATGAATTCCAGAGTGTATCAAGACATTTTGCAGGAAAACGTACGACCATCTGTCCGCCAACTGAAGCTCCGCAGAGGATGGGTGATGCAACAGGACAATGACCCAAAGCATACAAGTAATTCAACAAAACAATGGCTGCAACAGCACAGAATACGCCTTCTGGAGTGGCCCAGTCAGAGTCCTGACC
The DNA here is from genome assembly GCF_062004578.1 of Staurois parvus. Taxonomy (NCBI): domain Eukaryota; kingdom Metazoa; phylum Chordata; class Amphibia; order Anura; family Ranidae; genus Staurois; species Staurois parvus. The sequence continues at coordinate 372,714 of NW_028318131.1, read as the reverse complement.
TCAACCCGATTGAAATGCTGTGGCATGACCTTAAGAGAGCGATTCACACCAGACATCCCAAGAATATTGCTACACTGAAACAGTTTTGTGAAGAGGAGTGGTCCAAAATGACTCCAGATCCTTGTGCAGGTCTGATCTGCAACTACAGGAAACGTTTGGTTGAGGTTATTGCTGCCAAAGGAGGGTCAACCAGTTATTAAGTCCAAAGGTTCACATACTTTTTCCTCCCTGCACTGAATGTTTACATGTTATGTGCAATTAAACCATGGCAACATCAAATGTTTGTGTAGTATTATGTTCAGCAGACTGTGTTCTTCTATTGTTGTGACTTAGATGACGTTCAGAGCACATTTTATGCCCAATTCATGCAAAACTCCACGGAATCCCAAGGGGTTCACATACTTTTTCTTGCAACTGTAGGAATCATTGTATTACAATTTACTATATCAAATCATCTGATTCGTTTTATTATGTTAATCTTTTGTAATAAACATTATTGTTTTATATACTTCTTGTATACTCATTATTGTGGTTTTTGCCATACAAAGTCCCCGGGGAACATTTCCATTTTTTTCTAGGCAACGTAACAAAAATGGAACATGAAGCAGCACACTGCTTCTGATAAATCCAGATACAACTTTATTCCAATAACAGTCAGGGGGAGAATCAAAAATTAACTAACATGTTCCAAGGGTTCAAAAGTGACCCTTTAATCAGGGCTTGATTGAAAACAATGTGAATAGATTAGAAGTGAACTGTACCTTTAATGTAATTTCCTCCAGTGTGACAACAAGCACAGGCATTTTTGAAGCCCTGAAATGCATGGGATACTTTTTGGATTGTCTCCCTGACCTTTATTGGAATAAAATTGTATTTGAACCTCTTAGCAGTGGTTCACATTTCCATTTTTGTTACATTACACTATATGCCAAGGAGACAATGGAAATCCTCTGGGGTGTAGAAGCCGCTTGTCCAGGAACCAGATTATTAATAATAACATCAATAAGTCAAGATAGCAGGATGTCTGGTGCATAGAGTGATTTTATGTAAGTGTATCACATGATTTTATGAGCTTTGTATGATGTCTGTATGACTTTTTCGGTTTGTTATCTAAGTTTATGTATCTTTTTTAGATTTTTAGATATACAAATAGCCCCTGAGGAAGCGACGGCAGTCGTGAAAGATGTCGGGGCATTTCTCCAGTGCAGTGGCGTCCCTAGTGAGGTGCGGTGGGTGCGAGCCACACTGGGTGACACCTACCGCACTGGGTGACACCGGACCCGCTCCGCGAAAAGGTAAGTTGTAAAGCAAGTTGACGATCCCCACAGGATGGATCGGATCTGCAGATTGAGCATAATGGATCGGAGTTTGATCCATTATGCTCCCCAATCCGCAGATCCGATCCATCCTGCGGTGATCATCAGTGTCACCCCGTATAGATTGCATGCTGACGATCCCCGCAGGATGGATCGGATCTGCAGGTTGAGCATAATGGATCGGAGTCCGATCCATTATGCTCCCCAATCCGCAGACCCGATCCATCCTGCGGGGATCGTCGGTGTCACCCCGTATAGGTTGCATGCCGACGATCCCCGCAGGATGGATCGAATCTGCGGATTATTATTATTATACAGGATTTATATGGCGCCAACAGTTTGCTCAGCGCTTTACAATATAACGGGAGACAATACAGCAACAATACAGTTCAATACAAGAGGGATAGGAGGGCCCTGCTCCTCGGAGCTTACAATCTAGGATTGGGGAGGATAATTATTCAGACTCTGATCCATTCTAATCAATCCGCAGATCCGATCCATCCTGTGGGGATCGTCGGCATGCAACCTATATGGGGTGACACCGGACCCACTTCACGAAAAGGTAAGTTGTAAAGCAAACCGGCGATACCCGCAGGATGGATCGGATCTACGGATTGAGCATAATGGATCGGAGTCCGATCCATTATGCTCCCCAATCCGTAGATCTGATCCATCCTGCGGTGATCATCGGTGTCACCCCGTATATGTTGCATGCTGACGATCCCCGCAGGATGGATTGGATCTACGGATTGAGCATAATGGATCGGAGTCCGCTCCATTATGCTCAATCCGCAGATCCGATCCATTCTGTGGGGATCGACAGAGGGGGTGTCACCAAGTGTTATCGCACTGGGTTACACCAACCATAGGGACGCCTCTGCTCCAGTGTCAGAATGTCCCTCACCCCCCCATAGGATCATCGTGGTGGTCTTTTCCATGCCTCATCACTGGTTGTGCTCCTTCTGTACATGGTGGGCTCTGGGACATTCTTTGCGGAATGTTACCAAATAGGTTTTTAATACCACGGTCTATATGTGACAAAATGTCAAATAAAGCAATATTGATTTTATTTATACTTGTACCTAGTCTTTGTGCCCATAAAGTCCATTGGTAGTATTTCGGTTTCTTCTGACAAGATAGCAACACCAACAAGGTACCCTTGGTACGAGAGTAATGTTCGAGGGTCCCAAAGCAACCACTGATCAATTTTACTCCTTCATATTTCTAAAGCAGATTAGAAATGGGGAATGCGATTGGTTGTTCCAGGTATAACATCATAATCAAACGTAAGATGTTACAAGCCTCCTGTTGAGGTTATATAATATGTTTTGCAATTATCGTAGGACGATCTCCGTTTTCCATTCCTTTGTGACGTGGCTGGATGGAATAAAGCCATAGTAGAAACTTTCATAAACCAGGCAAATTATTAACCAGCAGAAAGTACAACATGTCTGTTCTTGAGGTGTGCTTACCGTGTTGTCATTTATAAACATTAGTGTGCCAGTTATAACCTCGGGGACAAAGAATGCAAATTGTTCAGTGTTGGCTCATTAACGTGCCATTCTTGTGTGTCAGCAATTAAAGCTAAATTGCAGGCAAATATAAGACGAACACTAATGAAGGCCACCGTGTAGTCATTGAAAAGATCGATAAAGTAAAACTAAAGACAAAACTTTTTTTCCATTTTGGACAGTTGGTATAACGGAGGGTTGTAATCCCTCTTATTATTTATTCATTTAGCCATCTGTGTCCCATTGGGGAGATTTCCCATCACGTCCTGTCCCATAGCTAAAACAGGAAATGAGAGGAAATCATCCCCAAATTGAGGGAATCCCTGATTGCCACCAGAACTGGTGTCCCCCACGGGGAGGGGGGTGTGTAGGGCTTTTTCTTTGTTTGTTTAGTGTAAACATTTTTGAAATGGAAAAAATATTCTTGTATAATATGAAATAATGTATGTTAATTAACCCCTTGGCGCTGGCACCTCCCGGCTCTTTAAGGGTTTCAGAAGCCGGGAGGAGGGGTTTTAGGGTCATGTGACCCCCGTGATTTGCTGTCACGGCGGTCACATGATCGGGAAAGGTCCCAATCAAAAGAGGAGATCGGGAACTTTCTGTGAGTACCGGACATGTGTGCTGGGAGCGCGTGCTCTCAGCACATACAGTATGTTTTTCTTAATTGCACGCAAATGTGTGGCCGCTCGGCGCCAAGGCCCAGACGCTGGGAGGCCGCACATTTTCGTGTGGCTGGCACGAAGAGGTTAAAATTAATAAAAGATATAATAATTAAAAAACATTATAAGGGTAAGAAAAAAGAACTAGTGTCCCATTGGAAGATTTCCCCTCTATTCCTGTTCCGGTGACAACCCAAATGTGGGATTTCCTTTCTCTATCAGGGATAATAGTAAACAGGACAAATAGAGTGAATCTCCTCGCGGACAATAAAAACCTGCCAGGGGTCAGGGGTTCTAATTCATCTTCTTTCTGTCCAAAACTAAAAAAAAGAAATTATATTTAGTTATGCTTTAAATGTATTTTTAAATACATAGTTACAAAGTTAGTCTGGCTGAAAAAAAGACAAAAGTCCATCCAGTTCAACCATTAAAAAAAAAAAAGTTATGATCCTACACCCACAGTTGATCCAGAGGAAGGCAAAGAAAAATACAGCTAGTCCAAGTACCTGAATTGTCTTAATTAGGAATATCAGCCCCAGCCCACTTTTTTCCTCCCCTCTCACCTGTTATCCAGGGTTTCAGATATTTACCTGACCAGCAAATCCAGCATTCTGCAGCCCAGATCCCGCACCACCATTCTTCCCTCTGACATCACCAACGCTGGGCTGCCTCTTCCGGGTTCAGACAGCCGCCCCCCGATGACAGGCTCCAGGCCCACCAATGCCCATTGTGAGTTTTTGCTCCTGCAGCCTCCTGGGACAAGTAGTATGCACATCCTAGAAAGTTGCTGTAGAGAGTACATGTCATTCTCTCTTAGGGGAAAATGGAAGCAACAGAAAAAAAAATAAAAAATGTAAACAATAAAAAGAAAAGAAAAAGGCCGTTCAATACTGCGTAGGATGGGGAGGGGGGTTGCAGGGAGGAAACTGAAGGTCCTCTTTAACCGCCTCCCTACCGCCCTATAGAAGAACTACTGCTACAGGGCGGCAGGGCTGCGCAAAATCACATATATATACATGATTTTACATCTCCTGGTAGAGGGCGCGCGAGCTGCCCTACCCGCGCCACCATCGGCGGCGCACTATGTCAATCACTGGGTCCCGCCATCACCCCACAATCGTCGAGGAACAGTGACAGGACAGGGACCTGTGTGTAAACTGTAATACTGTTCTGCTGTATTCCCTGTACAGCAGAGCTCAGTCTGAGGGGGAGGGGCAACACTAAATGTTGATCACATTCTACTGCAAGTATATGTACTGACAGGAGGAAAGAGCAGAGTGAGTAGAAAGATTAACTCATCACTGTCCAATCAGCAGGCAAGGGGCTCATCACTGTCCAATCAGCAGGCAGTGGGGGGCCTCATCACTGTCCAATCAGTGGGCAGGGACCTCATCACTATCCAATCAGCAGGTGGGGGGGGCCTCATCACTGTCCAATCAGCAGGCAGGGACCTCATTACTGTCCAATCAGCAGGCGGTGGTGGGGGGGCCTCATCACTGCCCAATCAGCAGGTGGGGACCTCATCACTGTCCAATCAGCAGGCGGTGGGGGGGGGGGCTCATCACTGTCCAATCAGCAGGCGGTGCAGGGGGGGCTCATCACTGTCCAATCAGCAGGCAAAGGTGGGGTGTTGTCCTTGATTGTCCTTAAGTTCAATTTAATGAGATGAGGTTATGTAAGAGCCAATCAGTGGCTTCTAATCAATATTGTCAATATCTGTCTTCCTCTATCCTACACGACTAAAGACTTAATTGTTACTTTCATTGTTCTGCAGCATCTGTGAAGGGAGCCTGTTGTAGTAGGAACATATGAATGGAGACCTAGTCCGATTTAGACAACCATCACAGGTAGTCATCAGAAGAAAAAAAGGAAATATTATATACATTTTTTTTTTGTTTTTTTTTTTAAATGTTCATCCAGTCTCATTCTTTACCTTTCCTTGTTCCCCCACTTTTGTCCCCCATTATACCCTTCCTCCCACACTTCTCATCATTCATTACCCCTCTTTACACTTACCCTTCCCCCAACTCCAAAATAAAACCAATAAAAGCTCACTGTTCACAGCATATCTCATGACTACTACACCATAATTATTAGTCATGCACAGCAAGGGGGGTTTAAACACTTTATTTATAATGCTGATCCAGCTGATAATACGCAGTAATTTGATGAATTGATGGATATATCAGACGAAGACTCAAATGTAAAAGAAAACGCTATATAGTGTAGTAATTTTATTGATTCAAGCACAAAACAGAATACACTTCCTGATGACGTCACTCTGACGAAACGCGTAGAGGAAAGACTTCCGGTCGCTACATTCATTTCTGGCTAAGTAACTTCCTGTTTGCCATATCCAGCATTTGGAGCACACATCGGCTCCGGGGACTGGTGGAGCCGGAGGTGGTTCCTAATATTTGATACAGGCGGGTTGATTCTTGTGCCGGATTGGGGCACTTTACAATGTGAGTGGTGTTTTAAAGTGTTTTCTGTTTGGGTTTGAAAGAATAAAATGACTAAATTCTATAGAGCTTTTTTTCTTTTGGGTCTTTTGTGGAGGAACGGAGAAGAGTGTGTTTTGTTGGATAAATAGCCTGGGCCATCCTGGAAGGAGAGCAGTATCCTGTGGAACGGAGATACAATGCATAGTGACCTTCTTTTTAAATGAAGGGATCAAATCCATCTGGTAAGGGTGCATTGGTGGATGGTCTCACTGCGTGTAGATACATATTTTGGTGGAGGATAAGATATCTAACCTACCAGAAGATAGGAGTTGGTCTGCAAGTTCCCGTGGAGAGATTGTTTGCTTGTAATGCACTGATTCATATATTTATGGTCTCACAGAGTCATTTGTTGACACTAAATATTGCACTTTTTATTGATATTTTTTACAATTGATGTTTTTACTTGACTTTTTGTTATATTTGAATTTAAGCACACACACTTCAGTATGTTACTCATTAGCGCCCCCACATTACATTTCTTGAAACCCACACTGTGTTGGCAGCTTGATACAAAAATATTTTTTTTTCTTTTATTTTTTTTTAGTCTTTACATGTTTCGTCGCACAGGTTTTCTTTTACCTTGATGCCCAAGATGATGCCAAACGTATGGGTTGAACCCACCCAAACCTTATCTCTAAATATACAGGTACTGCCCATTACATTGATGTTTTGGATTGATCTCACCCACACCCAGCTTATAAATACATAGCTCTCAACTGTCCCTGATTTGGAACAAAATCCCTCTGTTCCTCCTTCCCCATTATTTGTCCCTCATTTGGAACAAAGTCCCTGTGTTCCTCCTTCCCCATCATTTGTCCCTCATTTGGAACAAAGTCCCTCTGTCCCTCCTTCCCCATCATTTCACCCTCATTTGGAACAAAGTCCATCTGTCCCTCCTTCCCCATCATTTGTCCCTCATTTGGAACAAAGTCCCTGTGTCCCTCCTTCCCCATCATTTGTCCCTCATTTGTAACAAAGTCCCTCTGTCCCTCCTTCCCCATCATTTGGAACAAAGTCCCTCTGTCCCTCCTTCCCCATCATTTCTCCCTCATTTGGAACAAAGTCCCTCTGTCCCTCCTTCCCCATCATTTCTCCCTCATTTGGAACAAAGTCCCTCTGTCCCTCCTTCCCCATCATTTGTCCCTCATTTGGAACAAAGTCCCTCTGTCCCTCCTTCCCCATCATTTCTCCCTCATTTGGAACAAAGTCCATCTGTCCCTCCTTCCCCATCATTTGGAACAAAGTCTCTCTGTCCCTCCTTCCCCATCATTTGGAACAAAGTCCCTCTGTCCCTCCTTCCCCATCATTTGGAACAAATTCCCTCTGTCCCTCCTTCCCCATTATTTGTCCCTCATTTGGAACAAAGTCCCTCTGTCCCTCCTTCCCCATCATTTGTCCCTCATTTGGAACAAAGTCCCTCTGTCCCTCCTTCCCCATCATTTGTCCCTCATTTGGAACAAAGTCCCTCTGTCCCTCCTTCCCCATCATTTGTCCCTCATTTGGAACAATGTCCCTCCTTCCCCATCATTTGTGCCTCATTTGGAACAAAGTCCCTCTGTCCCTCCTTCCCCATCATTTGGAACAAAGTTCCTATGTCCCTCCTTCCCCATCATTTGTCCCTCATTTGGAACAAAGTCCCTCTGTCCCTCCTTCCCCATCATTTCTCCCTCATTTGGAACAAAGTCCCTCTGTCCCTCCTTCCCCATCATTTCTCCCTCATTTGGAACAAAGTCCCTCTGTCCCTCCTTCCCCATCATTTCTCCCTCATTTGGAACAAAGTCCCTCTGTCCCTCCTTCCCCATCATTTCTCCCTCATTTGGAACAAAGTCCATCTGTCCCTCCTTCCCCATCATTTGTCCCTCATTTTGGTCCGATCTACAGTATATAGTTGTATATAAAATGCACTACGTACCCGTTAAAAAGCGTTTTACAGTGCTAAACCTTTCATCCAGTTTCTGAGTTGCTGCATTTGTACATTTTAAATGCCAATATAAAGGAATAGTAGTGGTAAAAAAAAGCACTTTTGGGTTTAACCAATAATTTGTTTTGCATAGTTCTCCTTTAAGGGGGCGTGGCCTATGCTTTTTTATTATTATTATTATTATTATTATTATACAGGATTTATATGGCGGCAACAGTTTGCTCAGCGCTTTACAATATAACGGGAGACAATACAGTAACAATACAGTTCAATACAAGAGGGATAGGAGGGCCCTGCTTCTTGGAGCTTACAATCTAAGAGGGAGGGGCTAGTAGTACATAAGGTAGTAACTGTGGGGGATGGACTGGTAGGAGAAGTAGAAGATTCCATTAATAGCTGAGGGCAGGATAGGCTTCCCTGAAGAGATAGGTTTTCAGAGATCGCCTAAAAGTGAGCAGAGTAGTCTGATAAATTGGGGTAGAGTGTTCCAGAGGATGGGGGAAGCTCTGGAGAAGTCCTGGAGACGGGCATGGGAGGAGGAGACAAGGGAGCTAGAGAGCAGGAGGTCGTGACCAACCAATAATTTGTTTTGCATAATTCTCCTTTAAGGGGGCGTGGCAGGGGTGTGTCCTATGCTTGCATACGTTTGCTAATAGGTGTCCTTCTTCCCATCTCAGAAAGTTGAGAGGTATTTAAATATACAGAGGCTGCCCACTTACGGCTCCGATCCCTGCAATTAATGTGCAACCCTGGAAACAGGGTTGTCAAGATGCAAGAAAATCCAGGGTAGGTGGGATCTATGTTAAATTACAGTATAAAATCATTTTCCCCAAAATCAGGGGTCTCAAAACTTTCTAAACAAATGGCCAGTTTACTGTCTTTCAGACTTTAGAGGGGCTGGACTGTGCCCAGTGAGAGTAAACAGTGCCCCATCTTTGGTATTAGTGGGAGAAATAGTGTCTATTCGTTGGTGTCAGTGGCAGGAATTATGCCCCATCATTGGTGTCAGTGGGAGGAATAGTGCCCCATCATTGGTGTCAGTGGGAGGAATAGTGCCCCATTGTTGGTGTCAGTGGCAGGAATTATGCCCCATCATTGGTGTCAGTGGGAGGAATAGTGCCCCGTTGTTGGTGTCAGTAAGAGGAATATTGTCCCATTGTTGGTGTCCGTGACAGGAATATTGCCCCATCATTGGTGTCAATGGGAGAAATAGTGCCCCATTTTTATGTCAGTTGGAGGAAATAGTGCTCCATCATTGATGTTAGTGAGAGGAATAATGCTGTATTGTTGGTGTCATTGGGAGGAATTATTCACCATTGTTGTTTTCAGTGGGAGGAATAGTGCCTCATCTTTGGTGTCAATGGGAAGAAGAGTGCTGCATTGCTGGTGTCAGTGGCAGGAATTATGCCCTATTGTTGGTGCCAGTGGGAGGAATTATGCCCTGTGTTGGTGCCAGTGGGAGGAATTATGCCCTATTGTTGGTGCCAGTGGGAGGAATTATGCCCTGTTGTTGGTGTCAGTGAGAGGAATTATGCCCTGTTGTTGGTGTCAGTGAGAGGAATTATGCCCTATTGTTGGTGCCAGTGGCAGGAATTATGCCCTATTGTTGGTGCCAGTGAGAGGAATTATGCCCTATTGTTGGTGTCAGTGAGAGGAATTATGCCCTATTGTTGGTGCCAGTGGCAGGAATTATGCCCTATTGTTGGTGCCAGTGAGAGGAATTATGCCCTATTGTTGGTGCCAGTGAGAGGAATTATGCCCTATTGTTGGTTTCAGTGGCAGGAATTATGCCCCATTGTTGGTGCCAGTGGCAGGAATTATGCCCCATTGTTGGCACCAGTGGCAACAATAATGCGCCAAGGGCTAAATAAAGGCAAGCAAAGGGCCACATCTAGCCCCTGGGGTGCAGTTTGGAGACCAGTGCTTTAATTCACTCCACTCTTACCTACTAGGTACAAGGTTTTAAATCTACATTCTTTTGTAGAAGTTGGAAAAAACAACATCCATAATCAACTTGGACTCAAATTGTGCCATAATTGCCATAAGAGAGATATCCCCCGGGTGGTGATGTCATATCTCAAATCTGTATCTCGCGTTGCCCATTTACACCCTCTATTAGGGCTCGCTCTATCTTGGCACTGAACATATCCACCCCGCCACCACCCCCCACGCTGTTAGTTATTCCTTGGCACATTCTCTTGTTTTTTTTTTTTATTTTATTCCCTTATTCATTATGAGTAATTATCACAATATTATGAAACTGCTAATTAAATTGCCTTTATCCATACGTGATAATGAGGAATGTCCCGGAGAGAACAGCAGCACATGCCTCAGTCTTTATTAAAGTCACATTTGTTATAGAGAATCGATGTTTTGTTACATTGTGTTCTTCTGGTGTTTGGTAATGAAGACTCACACACATGTGTTTTATAACCAAGTACCAAAGGATTCTCTACATCCCTTATAGAATGATGGAGAGTCAATGAAGAAAAACTTCATATTATAAGAATATCAGCACATAGCAGAGCCAACTAAACTTTGCTTCATTCCAGACTTTTTTGCTGTGCAGGTACCATACATACAGGATATCCAAACACAGGGACAACATTGTAGCACAGCTAGTAGTAGTTAAATTAGAACTATATGCAAAACTTTTTTTATTCATTTTGGACAGAGTAAGGGAGGGTTATAACCAGCAGCGTATTTTACCGCGAGGCAAAGAAGGCGTTTGCCTAAGGCACCAATTTTCATGGGGGGGGGGGGGGTGGTGCCGTGGATTATTATTATATTATTATTATACAGGATTTATATATATTATTATTATATAGGATTTATATATATTATTATTATACAGGATTTATATATATTATTATTATACAGGATTTATATATATTATTATTATACAGGATTTATGGCGACAACAGTTTGCTCAGCGCTTTACAATATAACGGGAGACAATACAGCCACAATACAGTTCAATACAAGAGGGATAGGAGGGCAATGGCTAACAGTTGTGGTGCCACCAGAGCGTGGGGGGGGGGTAAAGTGCGCCCAATTTTAGTGATGCTAAGGGCAGCACAATGAGTAAATACCCCACTGGTTATAACCCCTATCAAATTTTTTTTTTTTTGCCATCTGTGTTCCATTGGGGAGACTTCCTTTAACTTCCTGTCCCATAGCCAAAACAGGAAGACAGAAGTAAGCCCAATCGCATAACTATTGAGATTGGCTGTTACACTGGCCACATGATTAGAAGCCCATACCACTGGCTCGTGGATGTGATGGCTGAGAGTTGTGGTGCCAACAGTACATGGGGGGGGGGTTGGAGGGTGCCCAATTTTAGTGATGCCAAGGGCAGCACAATGAGTAAATACCCCACTGGTTATAACCCGTGTCAATTCATTTTTTTGCCATCTGTGTTCCATTGAGGAGACTTCCCTTCACTTCCTGTCCCATAGCCAAAACAGGAAGACAGAAGAAAGCCCAATCGCATAACCATTGTGATTGGCTGTCACACTGGCCACATGATCAGAAGTCCATACCACTGGCTACTGTATGGACTTCCTGATCACATGACCAATGTGATAGGTTGTCACAGTGGTCACATGATCAGAAGCCCATACCACTGGCTCGTGGATGTGATGGCTGAGATTTGTGGTGCCACCATTGCATGGGGGGGTTGGAGGGTGCATAATTTTAGTGATGCCCAGGGCAGCACAATGAGTAAATACCCCACTGGTTATAACCCCTATCAAGGTATTTTTTTTTTGCCATCTGTATTCCATTGGAGAGACTTCACTTCCTGTCCCATGACCAAAACAGGAAGACAGAAGTAAGCCCAATTGCATAACATTTGTGATTGGCTGTCACACTGGCCACATGATCAGAAGTCCATACCACTGGCTACTGTATGGACTTCCTGATCACATGACCAATGTGATTGGTTGTCACAGTGGTCACATGATCAGAAGCGCATACCACTGGCTCGTGGATGTGATGGCTGAGAGTTGTGGTGCCACCAGTGTGTGGGGGGGGGGGGGATGTGGTGGTGGTGGGGTGGAGGGCGCCCAATTTTAGTGATGCCTAGGGTAGCACAATGAGTAAATACACCACTGGTTATAACCCCTGTCAATTTTTTCTTTTTTTGCCATCTGTGTCCCATTGGACAGACTTCCCTTCACTTCCTGTCCCATAGCCAAAACAGGAAGCGAGAAGAAAGCCCTACAAATTAAAGGTATCCCTTGCCCCCCCCCCCCCCAGGTCACCAGAACTAGTGTCCCCATTGGAAGGTTTCCCCTGTATTACTTTTCTGGGAACAACCCCAAATTTGGGATTTTCTTTTCCTTTCACTTTCAATTTCAATAATTTTTATTAAAGAAGTTTTTGGAATACAACAGGCTCATGATACGCCCACACAGGGGCAGAGAGGAACAAAAGAATACAAAAGCAGATACAAATCAGCAGGATGTATCAGCCAAGGAACGGAACGTCCAATGGCACCAAGGGGGAACGGCAAAAAGCAGAACCAAGCAATATCAGCAGCGTTCCATCATCTTACCGAAACAAAACAAACAGGAAAAACCCCTACTGAAGTATCAGCTCAGGGCAAATGGGAGAGAAACACAAACAAATGAAAGGAAGACAGTATAGGAAAGTAGAAAGAAACAAGAAAGGGAGAAAGATTCAGGGAGAAAGAATGGAAGAATCACGGATCCAGGGCCAGCACAGGCAATGACTACAAGTGGCCATAACTAGTAGCAGGCAGGGACGGCAAGGAATAACGTATCCAAGGTTCCCAAAACTTAAGGAATCTCGGATGAGAGTCCTGAAGAATGCTAGGCATAGAATCCAGCCGGGTCTTCACACTCTGGAGGGCAAATGAAGGGGCTCTCCAAACTTGAGCTATAGCACGTTGGGCCAAAATGAATAGGTAGGATGCTAATTTCTGCTGAGACATGGACAGACCCAAAATTGGCCACTCTTGCATCCTTACAGACTATAATTTACTTTTACTTTCAGTGATAATGGCAAACAGGACAAAGAGAGGGGGTGAATCTCCTTAACGGGGGCACAGACAGGAATAAAAACTGACAGGGGTTCTAATCCATCTCCACTCCATCCAAAACTTAAAAAAAAGTTTTGCCTTTAGTTATACTTTTATCACATTCAACTGGGCTGTTCTGTAATGTTCAAGACTCTTCATAGCTTATCAAAGCCATTTCTAATGAGTGTCAGAAACCTATTCAGAGTTTATATCCCAACGGGTAGCACCAACACTCTAAAGAAGTCTCAACATTTTTATTAATGTGATTTGTTCCCCAGGTGACCAAGCACATGTAGTACTCTGACCCATCTTTCTAGTTGCTAGGTCAGACAGGCAGTGGTGGGACAGGGTCAACCAGTGCCCAAGGCAAAGATGCCAGTATGCACCCCCTGGACTAGTGGTCTGGATGTGGCCCTTTTGCTTGACTTTGTCCGACCCTTGGGCACTCCCACTCCCAACTCTCACCAACGATGGGGCACTTTTTCTGCATTTGACACACAGGATGGGGCACTATTGCTCCCACTATTGCTCCCACTGACACCAACAATGGGACATTGTTCCTCCCACTGAAAAGGCGGAGATGTGAACCTGTCCCATAGGAAATCATGTTAAATGGACTGTACTGCGTGTTTGCAAAACGCAGCAGAAACGCTTAGATGTGACCCTGGGGTTATTGTTTCTATTGCCATGTGCATCCTGCTTTATTAGCCTTGTGCTTCACCCTAGGTTCACATCTGTGCGGGTGGTGTCGCTGCAAATCTGTGCAGCCGCACCACCCACACAGAGGAATGCGGACCCGCGGGCGGGTGCCATTAGTTCTAATGGCACGCCGCCCGCACTGGAAAATGCAACCGTACTGGGAACCGAGGTTCCCCTGCGGGCTGCGTTTTCCAAATAAGTGCAGGGACTTCTTCCCTGCGTGTCACGGGCACGGGAGTGCATTCAAATGAATGGGCTCTCGTGACCGTGCAAAACACGGCCCGCGAGGCCGCATAGGGGATTATTGCTCGGATGAGTGAGTTGCATGCCGTGAGCCCAGGCTGATGTTCTCATTTTTCTTTGACAACATTGTCAGCATTTTATTGTGTAGGGTGAAGGTGTTTTCTGTCATCTACTTTATTACTTATTTTTACACTTTTTGCATATTCATTAATAAATTACAATTATAAACACAAAGAATTCTGTGCTAAATGTCTAACATATACAGGGAACAAAGCTGCTGACATAAAATTGCTGGAAACAATAATAGAAGACTATACAAAATGTAGCGCTTAATCTCTCATAATTGGCATAAAAAGAAAAAAAAGTCCTTAACACCTTCCCGCCTTGCCTATAGCAGATTGCCGGCCGGGCAGGACACTCACTGTAAGGGACCGCCCGGCGGTACCCCTAGCAATCCACCGGTTAGGTGCTTCCAGAGCGCGGAGTCTAAGTCCCAGAGCACTTGTTCACCAGGGCCCCTGATGGTGGGGATGGACTTGGAGCGCTCAGAGACCAGGTCGCGACTACTGGGCATACCCACCGCTGGTAGAGGTATCCGCCGAGGGCTCCTGCAGAGGAAGAGCCTGATGTGAGGAGGTTGGGAGGTCCCGACGGGATGGATGGCTGAGCAGGTGCAGGGTCAAACAAGCCGGGTCGGGAGCCATGGGGTCTGCGAGGTACAAAACAGCGGGCAGAGAATAGTCGGGTCACATGCCAGGTCAGCAACAGTAGATCAGAATAAACGGGGGGCATCCAGGAGAGAGGTCAGGCAAGCCAAAGGTCAGGGCAGGAGAAGACAGCAGGGTCAGACAATCCAGGTAAGTACTCACAGTAATCAGGTAACTCAGGAACAGGTATAGACGGAACGGCACTCAATGACAGCTCAGGGCAATTTAAATACCGCGCCCTGCGCTGTCATTGGTGCCCGGCGCACACCCGCGTCACTCAGTGTGCATGCGTGAGCTTGCCGCCGCGGTCGGCCCGGACCTAGTGCCCGCATTTCCGTGCCAGGCAGCGCACTATGCCTGCACCGGGACCAGCGCCGCGGCGATCCCACAGGTCACTGATGACATATCACTGCACTGGCCCGTTGCCAGTGTCATGTGACCGCTGTGACCAATCACAGCAGATTACATGTCAATTATATACAATGGATGGCTTCCTGTCATGCCATCCATTGTATACAATTATGTTGTTAGCTGTGACTGGTCAAGGCAGTTACATGATACAGACAGGGCCAATCACAGCCCATCTGTATCATGTGATCAGCTTTGCCCAATCACAGCTAATCACAACAAAAGACTGAATGAATCAGTTTCATTCAGTAACAATGATTGCAAATATCAATGAAATACATTGGTATTAGCAATTAGCAAAAACAAAATCCTGATCACTTGCCCAGAGTAGTTCAATGTTACTATAGTAACATTATATTGCTTTGGTCACAGTGTGCTGAAAAATAAAATAGTAAAAAAAGGAAAATATGTAATAAAAAATAATAGAAACATTTGAAAAAAAAATACAAATTCAATTATTATTACTATTTTCACCAACTAAATGTAGCAGAATACATTTTGACCTAAATTTATGAAGAAATGTTATTTATTTGCAAGGTTTTATAACAGAAACAAAGAAAAGTGCATTTTTTTTTCAAAAATTTCAGGTGATTTTTGTTTTATTTAGCAAAAAATAAAAAAAAGTCAGTGGCGATTAAATACCACCAACAGAAAGCTCTATTTGTGTGAAAAAAATTATAAAAATTTCATATGGGTACAGTGTTGCATGACCGTGCAATTGTCATTCAAACTGCGACAGCGCTGAAAGCTGAAAATTGGCCTGGGGGGCAGGAAGGGGGATATAAGTGCCCGGACTTGAAGTGGTTAAGGGTGCCGACAATAATGAGAAAATTGTAACTAAAAATACAACATTTAATTATTCATTTAAAATTCACAAATATAAAATATACATTTGAGTATCCAACCTTGTTGATGACACTTATTCAGTAGTGAACAAGTATCATCGCCAAGTCTGGATATTCAAATGTATATGTTATATTTGTGAATTTTAAATGAATAATTAAGTGTTGTATTTTTAGTTACAATTTTCTCATCATTGTCGGCACCCTTAAAGTCCCGTTCACTTTCTTTTCACCAGTGAGGAGTTTATTCTCCTCCTCTTTTTCTTTCTTTTTCTTTTCCCGGTATGAAAGTGATGGTGACGTCCTTCTTATATCACTTTTTGAAAAAAGGTGATGGATGTCAGAGAAAGAAAGGGTCTTCCGCCAACACCATACACAGCCTCCTACCAGAAGGTAAGACCACAGAACATGCGGTCTTATACAGCATTTTTCAGGGGCGGACTGACAACTCATGGGGTCCCCGGGCAATAGGGGATCATGGGGCCCCTATGTCTTCGCCCACACTCAAACCACACCCAAAAAAGCCTATGAAAAAAGGTACCAGGGGCATCTCATGAGGCCCCTTACTGACACCAGGCCCTCGGGCAGTGCCCGAGTTTCCAAATGGTCAGTCCGCCCCTGGCATTTATAATCAATGGCATGGAAGAGCAGGACCAGAAAGCTTCTCCATCTGGAGGCACCTCCACAGCTTGCACCACGAAGATTGTACTTCAAAGCAGGGGCGGACTGACCGTTCAAGCATTTCCATGAGGGCCCTGGCTCAGTAGGGGGCCCCATGAGATGTCCCTGGTATCTTTCATTGGCTTTTTCATAGGCTTTTTTCGGTGTGGGCGAGGACACAGGGGCCCCATGATCCCCTATTTCCCGGAGGCCCCATGAGTTATCAAAGTAGTGGTTTTCCAAACATAAGAAAGAGAATATGGGACCATGAGCTGCTTCACCCAAAGATAACTCAATAATAATGAATATAGTTCGTAGCCGCAGTTGGCCTCTATATTTGGGACCTCTTCTTCGTGGGATCCTTCCCACACCTTTCTTGTATTATATCCTCATTAGACCCCGAGGACACCACCCAACATTTAGGTAGGTCAGTCGGACCTTACTTTTTGTATCGCAGTTGTTTTCGTTGCCAGTGTTTTTATTGTTACACATAGCTTGATAGGACAAAGTACTACATATATTTTGTCCCCCCCCCCCCCAGGGAAGAAGAACACAAAACTGAGACTTCCAAAAAGTCTTTGTCCAGCTAAAGATGAACCATGGCTGTGACCAGTGGTGTATTTAGGTTTTGTGCTGCCCTAGGCAACACAAAAATTGGACGCCCCCCCTCACTGACAGAGAGAGCCTGCCACCAACCAACACCAGACCCCCTCCACCCCTGCGGAGAGAGCCTGACAGTGACCAACAGCACCCTTGCCCCATGCCCCCCACCTGAGAAACTCTTCCACTAACAGCCCCCCCCCCGGTGACAGAAAGAAAGACACTCATCTTCACAGCTCTGGCCATCCCCAGGAATGACAGTTGGGCTCTGCATACACCATCAAGCAGCCCACAGCCTCTCTCAAATCCCACCTGGTCTGGTGCTGCCCCCCTAAAATAATGCCGCCCTAGGCAAATGCCTTGTAAATACGCCCCTGACCAGGGGAGGACTGACAACTCATGGGGCCCCTGGGCAATAGGGGATCATGGGGCCCCCGTGTCCTTGCCCAAACTCAAAAAAGCCTATGAAAAAGGTACCAGGGGCATCTCATGGGGCCCCCTACTGACCCCGGGCCCTCGGGCAGTGCCCGAGTTTCCAAATGGTCAGTCCGCCCCTGCCCCTGACTATGACTCCACCAAAGGAAAACACCTGATGGTGTCACAGGGAGCCTCGTGTTGCTGTTACAGGTTCAAAACATTTGCAGAACATTTTCTTCGTAAAGCAATAAATCCAAAGGCAAAAAAACAACACAAAACCAGCACGCTGTATTTGTTCACATGACATCCAGTATTTCTAAGTGAAGGTTGTTGTGTCATATTTGGAGTTCATGTATTCTTTTCTGGAGTCTCTTGAAGCCCGCATGCCCCATAATCTATAACACATAAAATTTGCAGATTCACACACAGCTGCAGGTCACGGAGTGCATTGTGACTCCAATAACAACATAAACAGTCTGTCCTCAGCCACGGGAACTATGTAACCAGCCAGACGCTCTCTTAAAGGAGCACTGCATAGAAGCCCATAGCCTTCTGCCGCTGCAATTGGAATGATTTTAATGATTATTTTATTGTTTAGAAAGTCTTCCAACATGTTTTCTGTAGTTTTGATATGGTAATTTTTTTTCTCTTCTGTAAACAAAATTTCTCTCTACAAAATCTGTCAATTTTTTGCATTTTTAGTGATCAAAAGGGCACAGCTGGGGATTTGCCTGCCTCAAAGCGTCTCTCTTCATGAATGGCTAATTTAAGGCCGACACATACTGTACATAAAGTCCTGTGGACAGCTGAGACTAATAGAGAGATCTGGCTACTTGGTTAGAAGTGGAGCTTGAAATGGAGTCTTTTCCCACCAAAAGCTCTGCAAAGCCTCCAGGCTCCAGGACTCAAACAAAACCTATTAGGATTCTGAGATGAACATTCTTTGAAGATATGACCAATAGATATTGTTCTCCTAGATTGTAAGCTCCAAGGATCAGGGCCCTCCTTTCCCTCTTGTATTGAACTGTATTGTTGCTGTATTGTCTCCCATTATATTGTAAAGTGCTGAGCAAACTGTTGGCGCTATATAAATCCTGTATAATAATAATATATAAATCCTGTATAATAATAATAATATATAAATCCTGTATAATAATAATATATAAATCCTGTATAATAATAATAATATATAAATCCTGTATAATAATAATAATATATAAATCCTGTATAACTATTATTATTATTATACAGTATTTATAAAGCGCCAATAGTTGGCTCAGCGCTGTACATTACAAAGGGGGACAGAACATGTGACAGAACAATACCAATACAATGCAAAACATGAGGGGATCGAGGGCCCTGCTCTTTCGAGCTTACAATCTAGGAGGGTGGGGATGGTGGCACAGGAGGAGATAGCTGTGGGGGATGGAGTGGTAGGAAGAGTGGAGGAGGTCGGCAGGTTAGCAGGGGGTGGGGTAGGCTTCCCTGAAGAGATGGGTTTTCAGGGTACGCCTAAAGGAGAGGAGAGTAGGTGATAATCTGATGGGTTGGGGAAGGGAGTTCCAGAGGATGGGTGACACCCTGGAGAAGTCCTGGAGGCGGGCATGGGAGGAGGAGACCAGGGAACTAGAGAGAAGGAGGTCTTGTGAGGAGCGGAGTGTGCGTGTTGGGTGGTACTTGGATATTAGGTCAGTGATGTAGTTCGGGGCAGTATGGTGGACGGCTTTGTACGTTAGTGTTAGGATTTTAAATTTGATCCGTTGCGCAATCGGAAGCCAGTGGAGGGATTGGCAGAGGGGGGTGGCGGAAATGGAGCGGTTGGAAAGGTGAATGAGTCTGGCAGCCGTATTCAGGATGGACTGAAGCGGGGATAGCCAGCGGCGAGGCAGGCCAGTGAGGAGGGAGTTGCAGTAGTCGAGTCGTGATATGATGAGGGAGCGGATGAGCTGCTTAGTGGTTTCTGGGGTTAGGAACGTGCGGATTTTGGCGATGTTGCGGAGGTGGAGTCTGCACGAGTTTGTTAAAGATTGGACTTGGGGCTGGAAGGATAGGTTGGAGTCCAGAATGACACCAAGTACTCTGGCCTGCGGGGCGGGTTTGATATTGGCGTTGTTGGATGTGATGTAGAAGTCAATGGGGGGTGGGGTTCGGGCTGGGGGGAAGACAAGGAGCTCGGTTTTGGAGAGATTTAGTTTAAGGAAGTGGAGCGACATCCAATCTGATATGTCGCTCAGTAGGTGTGTGATTTGGGCAGAGACCGAGGGGGTGAGGTGGGGGGTTGAGAGATAGATTTGTGTGTCGTCGGCATAGAGGTGGTAGTTGAAGCAGTGAGAGTGTATGAGTTGGCCAAGGGAGGAGGTGTAGATGGAGAAGAGAAGGGGCCCAAGGATAGAGCCTTGAGGGACCCCAACAGAGAGGAGGAGTGAGGGGGAGGTGGTAGCATTATAGGTAACGCTGAAAGAGCGTTGTGACAGGTAGGATGAGAGCCAGGAGAGAGCAGAATCTCTGAGGCCGAATGAGTGTAGTATTTTGAGGAGGAGGGGGTGGTCAACTGTGTCGAAGGCCGCAGCGAGGTCAAGGAGTAGGAGCACTGAATAGTGGCCATTAGCTTTGGTGGTTAGAAGGTCGTTGGAGAGTTTGAGTAAGGCGGTTTCGGTGGAGTGTAGGGGACGGAAGCCAGACTGTAGGGGATCGAGGAGGTTGTTGTTGTTGAGGTGAGAGCATAGGCGGGTGTAGACTAGGCGCTCGAGGAGTTTAGATGTAAGTGGGAGCAGGGAGATGGGTCTGAGGTTGTTCGGGTCATTGGGGTCCAGGGAGGGCTTTTTAAGTATGGGGGTGATGTGTGCATGCTTCAGTGGGGAGGGGAAAGTGCCGGAGGAGAGGGAGAGATTAAAGATGTGGGTGAGGGAGCGTAGGATGGAGGGGGAGGGAGGTCGTAGGAATTGTGAGGGGATAGGGTCGAGGGGGCAGGTGGTGAGGCGGGCATCAGAGAGGATCTTGGAGACTTCCTCGATGGTAGTATAATAATAATATATAAATCCTGTATAATAATAATATATATAAATCCTGTATAATAATAATAATATATAAATCCTGTATAATAATAATATATATAAATCCTGTATAATAATAATAATATATAAATCCTGTATAATAATAATATATATAAATCCTGTATAATAATAATATATAAATCCTGTATAATAATATATATAAATCCTGTATAATAATAATATATAAATCCTGTATAATAATAATAATATATAAATCCTGTATAATAATATAGATATAAATCCTGTATAATAATAATAATATATAAATCCTGTATAATAATAATATATAAATCCTGTATAATAATATATATAAATCCTGTATAATAATAATATATAAATCCTGTATAATAATAATAATAATATATAAATCCTGTATAATAATAATATATAAATCCTGTATAATAATAATAATATATATAACCTGTATAATAATAATATATAAATCCTGTATAATAATAATAATAACTAGAAAAGCTACAATTTAAATACCATTTAACATGATTTCCTATGGGACAGGTCCACATCTCCGTGTTTTCACCCGGTGCGTTTTTTGGAAAGGGTCAGGGACTTTGTTGAACGCAAAACATTGCGTTTTTGGTTCTATAGACTTCAATGGGAACGCTGCAGAAAAGCATGTATTGCGTTTTTGCTGCATTTTCGCTGTTTTTGATGCGTTTTGCATTTAAAATCTGCCTAGCAACAAAAAATGAAAAAAAAAAACACAATTGACTGCGCTATATAAATAAATGAAATAAATTTGCATCATATGTATAAATCTTCCACTCAGGGATATACTGTTTGATTCTTAGAAGATAAAATGTTTGTTTTCTCCCTATTAGGCACAATTCCTGGAGCCCCTCACCAAATGTACGTGAGAAAACTGGGTGAGACATATACACAAGGCACAATCCTGCCAGCCAGCACCTCACACTATGTAAATATTATATGTATTGTAACTTTTAAACATTTTTTCTTTGCACTTACAAGAACTCAAAGTATTAAAATAAAGAGCGCAGGACATTGTCTAGATCTTCTGGAGGGGGGGTTGTTTTAACCTAACTAGAGATCTCCTTTAGGGCCCGTCCATATAAATGCATTTGTGTTTATATTAGAGAGACAAGAATTCGAGAATTCGAGGGGGGGGGGGGGCTCAAAGGCACCTACTTCCCAATTGGCAACATAATGCAAGAGAAGGGAGGAGGGGATACAAAAAAAGATAAAGAGGAGAATAAACTCCTCACTGGTGAAAAGAAAGTGACCGGGACATTAACCACTTCCCATCCGGCCCATGTATATAAGCGGCTGGACAGGAGCAGTTCAGTGTTGGGTGGCTGTTTATAACCATCCTCCCCAGGGGCGGACCGACCATTTGGAAACTCAGGCACTGCCCGAGGGCCCGGGGTCAGTAGGGGGCCCCATGAGATGCCCCTGGTACATTTTTCATAGGCTTTTTTGAGTTTGGACAAGGACACAGGGGCCCCATGATCCCCTATTGCCCGGGGACCCCATGAGTTGTCAGTCCGCCCCTGGTCCTCCCCAC
The DNA here is from genome assembly GCF_062004578.1 of Staurois parvus. Classification (NCBI taxonomy): domain Eukaryota; kingdom Metazoa; phylum Chordata; class Amphibia; order Anura; family Ranidae; genus Staurois; species Staurois parvus. Next base: position 350,587 of record NW_028318131.1, on the reverse strand, counting down.
TCCCTGCTTGTGAGCGCTCCCCAGAACCGCGATCCGGTGCCCGATCATTGTACGGGACCTCTGTGTGAGGTTCCGATCATGTGATCACTGATTGGCCAATCAGTGGTCACATGCAGAGTAGTAAGCAAGATGTCACTTCTGGCATCATTGCTTACTACGTGTGAAATCTGTGAATGATCAGAGAGGTCACATGGTACAGGGTTATTCACAACAGCCTTGTACCATGTGACAAGCTGTGGCCAATCACAGCTCACACAGTATTTCTCAATGGCTGCAAGAATGCATCCAGAGAGAAAGAGAAATGATTGCTCTTACAGCCTTTATGGGTGTAAAAGCAATCAGTGTAAAAAAAAAAAAATCTTCATCACCCCCCACAAGTAGTAGTGTCACCATGGTGACATTGTACTGCTAAGGTGACAGTATGTAAACAAAATAAAAAAAACCCATAAATAATAATGAAAAAAATAACATAAAAATGTAAAAAAATATTTTGAAAAATTATAAATTTTGGTTATAAACTAATTTGGGTTATTTTTTTTTTTTACTAAAAAGATAACTGAATACATTTTGGCCAAGATTTATGAAGAAAGATTATTTATTTGCAAAATTTTATAACAAAAACACTTTGTTTCTAAATTTTTGGACTTTTTCATTTATATAGCAAACAAACTAAGAATCCCAGTGGTGAATAAATACCACCAAAATAAAGTTTTATCTCTCTTTAAAAAAAATGCTAAATAATTCATATAGGTACAGTGTTGCATGACCGTGCAATTGTCATTCAAAGTGTGATAGCGCTGAAAGCTGAAAATTGGCCTGGGCAGGGAGGGGGTGAAAGTATCCGGACTTGAAGTGGTTAAGGGTGCAGACAATAATGAGAAAATTGTAACTAAAAATACAACATTTATTTCAATCATTTAAAATTCACAAATATAAAATATACATTTGAGTATCCAAACTTGGTGATGATACTTATTCACTACTGAATTAGTGTCGTCATTGTTGTAAAATGAATTTTCTGTGTGTTAAGAATATATTAATATTTGAATTTCCATAGACTACAGTTCTTTAACCACCTCCCGTCCGCCATATAGTCCAATGACGGGTGCAAGGCGGTCTCTTGTTCTGGGAGGACATCATATGACGTCCTCCCATTCTCACCGCGCATGCGCAGCTCCGGGAGCATGCAGCGCGGCGATCGGCGGTGCTCTGTGTCCTTAGGACACAGCGGATCACCGATCCACGGAAAGAGCCGAAGATGTCAGCTCGGTCATGTGATCAGCTGTGTCCAATCACAGCTGATCACATGTAAACAGGGAAATGCCGGTTATCGCCATTTCTCTCCTCACGAGCTGTCACGCTGACAGAGGAGAGGAGAGCCGGTAATCGGCATTCCTCAGAGGGGACATGTACACTGATCATCAGGGCACTGAAGATCAGTGTAGCCCCAGCAGTGCCACCTGTCAGTGTCCATCAGTGCCAGCTCTCAGTGCTCACGCATGCCACCTGCCAGTGCCCATCAGTGCACATCAATGCCACATATCAGTGCCCATCTGAGCTGCCTTTCAGTGTCTCCCATCAGTGCCAGTCAGTGCCACCTATCAAGGCCAACCAGTGCCAAATATCAGTGCTGCCAATCAGTGCCAGTCAGTGTCGCCTATCAGTGCCAGTGAGTGCCGCCTATCAGTGTGCATCAGTGCCGCCTATCAGTGCCCGTCAGTGCTGCCTATCAGTGCCAGTCATTGCCATCTAACAGTGCCAGTCAGTGCTGCCTATCAGTGCCATATATCAGTGCTGCCTTTCAGTGCCCATCAGTCATACCTGTCAATGCCCATTCGTGCCACCTACCAGTGCCTCCTCATCAGTGCCCATCAGTGCCACCTATCAGTGCCCATCAGTGAAGCCTCATTAGCGCACATCAGTGATGGAGAAAAATCACTTATTTACAAAATTGTATAACAAAAACTAAGAAAAAACTTTTTTTTTTAAATTTTCAGTTGTTTTTGGTTTGTTTAAGAAAAAATAAAAAACCCGGAGGTGATTAATTACCACCAAAATAAAGCTCTGTCTGTCACAAAAAAATTATAAAAATGTCATATGGGTACAATGTTGCATGACCGCGCAATTGTCATTCAAAGTGCGACAGCGCTGAAAGCTGGAAATTGGCCTGGGCAGGAAGGGGGTATAAGTGCCCTGTAGGCGAGGGGTTAATGTAGCACGCTCTAATGCATAATGTATGAAGAAATGCATATCGAGATTGCACCCTCAAATTAGCTCCCAAGTCAAATGACCCCTTCCCGCTCATCCCTGGTGTCTATACGCCTGGTGGAACAGAGTTCTCAATCACATGACCATTTTGATTGGCTGTCACAGTGGTCACATGATCAGAACCCGTACCACTGGCTCTTGATCATAATCAGAGACTAAGAGATGCCTATTACAGCTCAGTCACTGTGCTGGGAGCATGCAATAAAGTGTTACTAAACCCAGGAACCTTCTATCACTATATCTCCCATAGTACACAGAATATGGAAATGCAATTATTTTAGTCAATATAAGCTTCTAAATGCCTTTCCTCATGAGCAGTATATAGCAGTCTTGTGACTTCTATCAGTGTCCAGCAGAGCACTGGCTAAAGTTTGTAGGAGGAGTTTTCATTCTCCTCTGACTGTCCTATGAGGCTGCATGACCCCTGACCCTCTGTCTAGACAGCGCTGATTGGCCCTGTGCCAATCACAGTATTTAGCAGTCTTGTGACTTCTATCAGTGTCCAGCAGAGCACTGGCTAAAGCTTGTAGGAGGAGTTTTCATTCTCCTCTGACTGCCCTATGAGGCTGCATGACCCTTGACCCTCTGTCTAGACAGCGCTGATTGGCCCTGTGCCAATCACAGCATTTAGCAGTCTTGTGACTTCTATCAGTGTCCAGCAGAACACTGGCTATAGCTTGCAGGAGGAGTTTTCATTCTCCTATGACTGTCCTATGAGGCTCCATGACCCCTGAACCTCTGTCTAGACAGCGCTGATTGGCCCTGTGCCAGTCACATGCACCCTTAGAAAAAAAAAACTCTCTAGCAATACACACCAAACTGAGCATGCGCAGGATGTCTCTTAGAGCTCTGTACTATCAGCAGACAGATTGGGGACTGTGGAAGAAGGGGAGGATCAGAGAAGACAGGATCAAGCTGCCTTTTTACACAATGCGGAGGATTAACCCCTTAGGTTCCACAGTGAGTATAACAAGCACGCTTTACTGCATCTACAGACTGATTGTACTGTTGGGGGTTTAGTAACACTTTAAGTGCACTCACAGCACATGAGACCTCAGCCCTCAATGGACGCATATCTGCAGCACATTGGTGTTAAATCCCACCCTACTAGCTGCTGCACATATGTGTTACGTAGGAGGCCATTGGTTAAGAAAGGTGGTATTTAAATACTCTTGCAGATGCTCACTTTGTTTTAATTGCATGCCAATCCAGTCTTGTATATAACTTGTCTTGTAACCAAACCACTATTTATTTATAGAAATTGCTTCGAAAACACAGTGGGAATATATTGTAGGACATGATGGCGTCATTCCAGCACACGCTGCTTCTCACAGAACTTTTACAGGCGTATTTTATAATCGAATTACAAGGTTCCTCCACCCACATCAGGATCTCTCCAGCTTGTGTTTTAGAGGAAGTCATAGTCATCTCTTGACTACAGATTCTATTGTGATTTTTATTTCCACCTCGGTTTGTGATTGGCAGTCTTAGGGCTCATGTACACTGCCGCTGATAAACTCATTTTCAGGTGCTTTTCTGCGTTTTTTTTCAGCAGCCCCTGAACTCTCCCTAATGTTTTCCTATGTGTCCATGTACACATCTTCGTTTACAGGCATTTGAGTTTACAATCGTTTTTTTTGAACGCAGAAAACTTGCGTTCAGCAGTCGATTTTATCAGCATTTCAATCACTGCAAATCGCACTTATAAAATGCATGCAAAGCGTTTTCAAGGTACTCAAATGGACAAAACACTGAACACAGGATGTTCCTACCAAGCTTGTCACACATTGTAATGACCAATTCACACCTCAGACCTCTCCCACCCTTGGAAACAAAAGATATGTTAATGACCATTCACACCTCAAATTCCTCATGAAGACCCCCTGCCAGGTGACCTTAGTGACTCCCTCCACCAGACACCTTTCCCGCCCTTGGAAACAAAAGAAATGTTAATGAGCAACTCACACCTAAGCTAATCTCAACACATACTGCTGTCTCTGCTTCTACTCTCTGTATTTCTCTGAAACAGTCTGAAATAGTTAATAATTTACCACTCTTCAGTGCATTCTGGGCATTTGGGAGGTTCTCCTGTGCTTATCTTTAAGAAACGCTTCTAAACGCGGTATGCAAACGCGGCTAAACAGACTTTTTTTTAACCTACGTTTTCAAGCAGTCAGTTTCCATCGTTCACAAGTGTCCCGTGTACACGGGGCCTTAGGTGTGCGTGAACTGCTCCAGAAGACAGTTAAAAGCAACATCCACTCATTCAGAATTGAGGTATTGGGTTTCAGACCATGGAAACGGCTGCCAAGAAGTAACTTGCACCTGTTCTCAGAGACAAGTTAGTGAAAAGAATTTCAAAATCAAAACCATTTAAAATAGTGCTGTCATTAAGCTATGAATCTTCAACTATTGTGATATTCGTATCAATCAATAAAAAGGCTTTAAAACTAACCCTCACTGACCTTTGTAGCTGTAGGCACTGTGGAGAAATTCATCCTTAAAATTTACACAAAAAGCAGTAAAGCTGTTCCAGTAGGGGTCTCAGCACTCTGCTCTCTCCTCTCTTCCTGCTCTGTGTTCATGTCAGAAATGAGAAGATTGGCAGGTTGTCAATTCATTGCAGGAAAGGGGGACCTAAACAGTTGCAATGCACTACAATGCATCCTCACATAGCTCTAATGTTATAAATAGGTGGTGTTCACACTTCCGCGCTGTTTTGCAGCACAAGTGGGAAAATATGACCTGTCCAATTATTTTTTTTATTGTTATACAGCGCTGTGAAGTGTGTGGAATAGTGTAGTAACACTTTGCGCACTGAAAATCACAAATAAAATGCATCTGAATTGCATATAAGTGTGAATGGGCCCTGAAAGAAAAGGATAGTAAAAGTATTTTATCTCAGAATTCTTGAGGATGAGTATTCCCACAGTGCCTGCAGCTCCTGGGGTCAGTGAGTTGTTTTAAATGATTTTTTTCTTGCTATTCTTTTAATTACAGGTAATGCACACTATAAAAGTACAATTCAACCGAGGCATGTCATGTGACCATGTATCTGGGACTCAAAGACATACGTGGGATCAAGGTGGGTTAGGGTGCCATTCAGAATGTTACAGAATGTTCTGGAACATGCGTAAATGCGGAAAGGGACTCAGGTCTCAGCATAGCTCTGGGACAAGCTGAGCTTTGGGACTTGCATAACAGCCCTCTCTCCATGCACGTGCAGGAATGCAGATGTGCCATAGGTCTCTGTTGGCACCTGAAGCCCTGCAGCACATCTGCACTCAGGCATTAAAGATGTAAGCACAAAAACTCTGTTAGGTTATAAAAGAAAAAAATATATATATTCAAATTTGAAAACAGATTAGAATTTAAGCAAATAGATAAAAGAATAAGGTAAAATATTAAAGAAAAGAATAGAACAGCATAGAATAGAAAATAAAGGAATGGAACAGAAAATAATAATATAGAATAGAATAGAATAGAATGAACATAGCTGTCTTCGGAAATCTGAATTTTTAAATTTTTAAAAATAGAAAATAGAGGAATATATAAAGAACACAACAAAATAGAACAGAACGGAATAGAAAAATAAAAGAATTGAATGGAATAGAACAGAGTAGAAGAAACATAGCCGTCTTCGGAAATTTGAATTTTCGAAATTCGAGTTTCAAATTGATTTAAAAATAACGAATACACGAAAAGAATCGGAATATACTAAACAAATTCAGAAAACGAATCATTTGAATATGATGGAATGAAATGATTAACTTAACGAATGAATCTGAAACGAAACAAATGTTTCCACCCTGCACATCTCTGATAGAAACTATCTCTAGATGGAACCCATTTTACTCATTTACTTTACGTCAAAAATAAATAGTTATTTAAAAATGTAAAAGGCAAGGAGAGGATGATGGGGAGGGGACAGAAGAAAGAGGCAAATGGGAATGGGCAAACAAAAATATCCCCTCCCCCCTTCATTTAAACTGACTAATAATAATTTAATAACAATAATTATTAATAACTAGAAAAGCTACAATTTCTGGGGAAATTGTGTGAAATGTTCTTGCCTCCCCCAGTAGTCTACAGCTCACACTCTAACTTTTGTCACTCTGCTGCCTGCTCACACACCTGGGTTCCTATGGCAACTCACTCTACAGCAAGGGCAGAGAAGAGCGGTTAAAAACAAACTGCTCCAACTTGCTCACTTCACTGGTGTTTGCCATATTCAAACGGTTGTAGTTTACAAATTATAAATCCTACACCGAAGAGCTTTATATTGTGAGAATCACAAGACCCAGACCTACATTTTGATGCATAGTATGACTCTGAAATATTAAAAATGAATGCACAGTTGCAGACCTTCAAATTTGAGGTGGCTAGAGTGGAGTTTCAATGAATGTCAATGGGCGGCGTGTGTTGCAAACAAATGGTCATATTGTGAAAACTATCAGGACCATGACTTAGCCGTGGACATTTTTAGTGGCAGCAAGGATAGCTGAACGTTTTGATATAAGATTTGTGTAGGTGGGCTTGAAAATGAGGGAGTGATGGCAGTTTACAAATCATGTCCTGATTTTTCAGCTCACACTCTAGCTTTTGTCAGCTCCCACTCTAATTTTGAACATTCCGCCATTCATTCCTATGGGACCAATTTCACCACAAAAACACCGATATTTTGTGAACCATTTGGCGAAACGTTCCACAAAGTAATAGCACACCAATCGGGAACAATCCGCACGTTTCGGTATATTACTTGTCTATGTAGTGTAAAAACTGTGGGAGGAGTTAGGGGGTAAATTTGGCTGTAATAATAAGAATATATATGGGAGATAACAGGAAGTGGTCGCCATGCAACAACACTTCATAATCATTTAAAATGACTAATACAGCAAAGCCAAAAATGGGACGTTGTCAAAATTCACTCGAGGAACTTTACGTCAGCTATCTTTCTGAACTGCTATGTCAAGTTCATATATGTAGGATAACAACCTGTGCGGATTACACCTATGGCCTGGAACTAACACTACCCGTAGAACAATGCTCGGAATGTCAACCACTTTCCAATTTCCCTTAATTATTCCTGTAATACATGCTTTTCTTTAAAATGTCACGCTAAATATTTACCGAATTGTTGTGTTATACCCTTATTTCCACATACACCGGTGACTACTCACCTTTCACTTTTTGGAAAAGGACTCAAATTTCTATGTTGATGTCACTAAAGTATTTTGTTGCTTTATTCGTTTCTGTATTTCAAACATTTTCTGTAAAGACCTGCACTGTTTACATCAGTCTTTGTGCTTAGTTAGTGATAGGGATACGGGAGGATATGTGTTTTAGTTAGTGTTACAGGGAGGATTAGTGTTGGGGGATAGTGGGAGAGGGTTGGCGCTATAGAACCGAAGGGTTAGTGTTGGGGATATTGGGAGAGGGTTGGTGCTATAGTACCGGAGGGTTAGTGTTGGGGGTTAGTGGAAGAGGGTTGGAGCTATAGTACCGGAGGGTTAATGTTGGGGATATTGGGAGAGGGTTGGTGCTATAGTACCGGAGGGTTAGTGTTGGGGATATTGGGAGAGGGTTGGTGCTATAGTACCAGAGGGTTAGTGTTTGGAGATATTGGGAGAGGGTTGGCACTATAGAACCGAAGGGTTAGTGTTGGGGGTTAGTGGAAGAGGGTTGGAGCTATAGTACCGGAGGGTTAGTGTTGGGGATATTGGGAGAGGGTTGGTGCTATAGAACCGAAGGGTTAGTGTTGGGGGTTAGTGGAAGAGGGTTGGAGCTATAGTACCAGAGGGTTAGTGTTTGGAGATATTGGGAGAGGGTTGGCACTATAGAACCGAAGGGTTAGTGTTGGGGGTTAGTGGAAGAGGGTTGGAGCTATAGTACCAGAGGGTTAGTGTTTGGAGGTATCGGGAGAGGGTTTGAGCTATAGTACCGGAGGGTTAGTGTTTGGAGATATCAGGAGAGGGTTGGAGCTATAGTACTGGAGGGTTAGTGTTTGGAGGTATCGGGAGAGGGTTGGAGCTATAGTACCGGAGGGTTAGTGTTTGGAGATATCAGGAGAGGGTTGGAGCTATAGTACTGGAGGGTTAGTGTTTGGAGATATCGGGAGAGGGTTGGAGCTATAGTGCCGGAGGGTTAGTGTTGGTGATATTGGGAGAGGGCTGGAGTTATAGTACCGGAGGGTTAGTGTTGGAGATATTGGGAGAAGGTTGGCGCTATAGAACCGAAGGGTTAGTGTTGGGGATATTGGGAGAGGGTTGGAGTTATAGTACCGGAGGATTAGTGTTGGGGATATTGGGAGAGAGTTGGGGCTATAGTACCGGAGGGTTAGTGTTGGGGATATTGGGAGAGGGTTGGAGCTATAGTACCAGAGGGTTACTGTTTGTGGATATTGGGAGTGGGTTGGAGCTATAGTACCAGAGGGTTAGTGTTGGGGATATTGGGAGAAATTTGGAGCTATAGTACCGGAGGGTTAGTGTTTGGAGATATCAGGAGAGGGTTGGAGTTACAGTACCGGAGGGTTACTGTTTGTGGTTGCAGCTATAGTACCGGAGGGTTAGTGTTGGGGATATTGGGAGAGGGTTGGAGCTATAGTACCGGAGGGTTAGTGTTGGTGATATTGGGAGAGGGTTGGAGCTATAGTACCGGAGGGTTAGTGTTGGGGATATTGGGAGAGGGTTGGAGCTATAGTACCAGAGGGTTAGTGTTTGTGATATTGGGAGAGGGTTGGAGCTATAGTACCAGAGGGTTAGTGTTTGTGATATTGGGAGAGGGTTGGAGTTATAGTACTGGAGGGTTAGTGTTGGTGATATTGGGAGAGGGTTGGAGCTATAGTACCGGAGGGTTAGTGTTGGTGATATTGGGAGAGGGTTGGAGCTATAGTACCGGAGGGTTAGTGTTGGGGATATTGGGAGAGGGTTGGAGCTATAGTACCAGAGGGTTAGTGTTTGTGATATTGGGAGAGGGTTGGAGCTATAGTACCAGAGGGTTAGTGTTTGTGATATTGGGAGAGGGTTGGAGCTATAGTACCAGAGGGTTAGTGTTGGGGATATTGGGAGAGGGTTGGAGCTATAGTACCGGAGGGTTAGTGTTGGGGATATTGGGAGAGGGTTGGAGCTATAGTATTGGAGTGTTTGTGTTAAAACTGTTAGACAGGACAATTCAGTTGGTGGCAGGCTAGTCGGTAAGTTGAGCTGGGAATTTTTTTCCTTTCATTGTTTGGCAGTGCATCTTAGGTGCATTCTACATGTGTTTGGGGTGTGTTGAACTCTTTTTTTGAAAGTGCATCAAAGATGCAGCAAACAGGACTTTTTGTTACGCGCCACACCTAACGCTCACCTTAAAACTCACAGGCGTGAATGGGGCTTGTCGCTTCAAGCTTGGCACCTGTTTAGTACATTTCAACATTCAGCCGATCTGTTGAACCAGTTGGCTGGGGAATTGTGGGATTTTCAGTCCCGTAACATCTGGAGAGCTGCAGCTGACACACTCCTGTGCTGTAACCAAGGCATGCGACATTTTCTATGTTCTATTTGCTCAGGGTAAATAGATCTTGATGGCATCTCTCCATTTCTACATTTCATCCCCCCCCCCCCCCCCCCCCCCGGTTATTGCTGTCCTCAGTGACCCCTCTCTCCTCATTCCCCCTGCTCCCTTTCTCTAGGCTGTAGATGAGCAGCTACAGTCAACAAACTCCCTGACCCCCAACATCTGCCTGGATCTGAGCCTCCCGCTGCAATGTAAATGTTTATGCAGTCAGAGGAATGCAGAGTGTAGCTGGATCCGCCACTATCTCAGGTATCCCATAATACCTGATAGTCTGACAGGTGTGCTCCATGCCGTAAAATCCCCCCATGGGTCATAGAAAACCAATGGGTTCATGTCCTCAGTCGCATCAGCAGCTTCTATAAAAATCTTATTTTATTGCTCCCAGAAATTCATGGCGATTTCTTGTCTTAGGCTCCGTGCGCACCTGTGCGTTTTTCTAGTGCTCTTTGCAGAAATGCACTACAGTCCTTGTAACATGGTTTCCTATGGAACACGTTCACATCTGTACTTTTTTGAGCCGCTGCGTTTTTGGAAAGGGTCGGGGACTTTAAAACCAAAAAGCAGCATTTCTGTTACAATAAAGTTCAATGGAGAAGCTGCTAAAAAAAAATGCGTGGTAGAGCGGTTTTGCCGCGTTTTGCATTTTTATTCTGCCCAGCAACAAAAAAAAAAAACTCCACTTTAAAAAAAAAAGAAGAAAAACAAAGCTGAACAAGATGCAAAATGTGGTAAAAACGCATCAACGCGTGTAGAAAAATTAAAAGAGAACTGCGAAAAGCACTGCAAAACGGACTAAAAAGCAAACTGCATAGGTGTCAATGGAGCCTTATCGCCTTCAGCTCTTTTTTTGTTTGAAGCCATACCTAGAAAATCTTACCCCACGGTTCACATATCTGCGGCCGTGCGAGTTGCGTTTTGCACAGGCACAAGAGCAGTGGCGTCCTGAGACAGGTGCGGGGGGTGTGGTCCGCACCGGGTGACACCGTCCACGTGGGGTGACACCGGACCCGCTCCACAAAAAGGTAAGTTGTAAAGCAAGCCGACAATCCCCGCAAGTGCAGGGACTTCTTTCCCTGCGTGTCACGGGCACGGGAGTCCATTCAGATGAATGGGCTCTCGTGCAGAGGCGTTCCTATGGTTGGTGTCACCCGGTACACTTGGTGACACCCCCTCCGATGATCCCCGCAGAATGGATCGGATCTGCGGATTGAGCATAATGGATCGGACTCCGATCCATTATGCTCAATGCGCATATCCGATCCATCCTGCAGGGATCGTCAGCTTGCTTTACAACTTACCTTTTTCGTGTAGCGGGTCCAGTGTCACCCCATATAGGTTGCATGCCGACGATCCCCGCAGGATAGATCGGATCTGCAGATTGAGCATAATGGTTCAGAGTCCGGTGTCACCCCGTATAGGTTGCATGCCGACGATCCTACGGGGATCGTCGGCATGCAACCTATATGGGGTGACACTGGACCCGCTACACGAAAAGGTAAGTTGTAAAGCAAGCCAACGATCCCCGCAGGATGGATCGGATCTGCAGATTGGGGAGGATAATGGATCGGACTCCGATCCAGGGGCGGACTGACAACTCATGGGGCCCTCGGGCAACAGGGGATCATGGGGCCCCTGTGTCCTTGCCCAAACTCAAAAAGCCCATGAAAAAGGTACCAGGGGCATCTCATGGGGCCCCCTACTGACCCCAGGCCCTCAGGCAGTGCCCGAGTTTCTAAATGGTCAGTCCGCCCCTGCTCCGATCCATTATGCTCAATCCGCCGATCCGATCCATCCTGCGGGGATCGTCGGCATGCAACCTATATGGGGTGACACCGGACCCGCTACATGAAAAGGTAAGTTGTAAAGCAAGCCGACGATCCCCGCAGGATGGATCGGCGGATTGAGCATAATGGATCGGAGTCCGATCTATTATGCTCAATCCGCAGATCCGATCCATTCTGCGGGGATCGTCGGAGGGGGTGTCACCAAGTGTTATCGCACCAGGTGACACCAACCATAGGGACGCCTCTGCACGAGAGCCCATTCATTTGAATGGACTCCCGTGGCCGTGACAGGCAGGGAAAGAAGTCACTGCACTTCTTTGGAAAACACAGCCCCCACCTGAACCTCGGTTCCCAGTACGGTTGCGTTTCCCAGTGTGGGCGGCGTGCCATTAGAACTAATGGCACCCGCCCGCGGGTCCACATCTCTCTGTGCGGGTGGTGCGGCTGCACGGATTTTTGTGCAGATCCGCAGCGGCACCACCCACACAGATGTGAACCTAGGGTTAGGGATTGACCCTGAAACTGACCAGACACACGTACATTTTTGGTTGATCTTTCACAAGATTCTTAGGCATGCAAGCAGTGAAATGTCTGCAGCCATATCTAAGGAATGGTAAACTGCAATATAAAACATTCATGTTTTATGGATTTAGATATACTTGAACATGAAAATGAGAGTCAGGTCAAAAAATGATACTAAGAAGGTACTAAGAATTAATCTTTAAAACCTGAGACTGTTTGTGGAAATAGGGAAGGGCACTTTCATTCATTTGGGTAACTTCTTCTGTCTACATAAAGCTACACAGGCGTTCCTTGTATCATTGACGGCTGACACATTCCTCTGTATAAACATTCTAATTCCGGCCTGTGTGATGTCATTAATGGAATCAAAGCTGCCCACACAGTTATGAAGACAGGTGTGCTTTTGCTGAGACACCAGTAAGGGAGATTAGCAGATGCTGAGATTCTAGAGAGTGGGTAAGCAAGCTTTTCCACATTTTACAAATATTCAAAAACCAGCATGCCAGTGAACAATAGCACCAGATCCACCTATTTCCTACACCTTCATACCCCAGATCAGCCCCAGTTCCTTCACCTTCATACCCCAGATGAGTCCGAGTTCCTTCACCTTCATACCCCAGATCAATCCGAGTTCCTTCACCTTCATACCCCAGATCAGCCCCAGTTCCTTCACCTTCATACCCCAGATCAGCCCCAGTTCCTTCACCTTCATACTCCAGATCAGTCCGAGTTCCTTCACCTTCATACCCCAGATCAGCCCCAGTTCCTACACCTTCATACCCAAGATCAGCCCCAGTTCCTTCACCTGCATACCCCAGATCAGCCCCAGTTCCTTCACCTTCATACCCCAGATCAGCCCCAGTTCCTTCACCTTCATACTCCAGATCAGTCCGAGTTCCTTCACCTTCATACCCCAGATCAGCCCCAGTTCCTACACCTTCATACCCAAGATCAGCCCCAGTTCCTTCACCTGCATACCCCAGATCAGCCCCAGTTCCTTCACCTTCATACTCCTGATCAGCCCCAGTTCCTTCACCTTCATACTCCAGATCAGCCCCAGTTCCTTCACCTTCATACCCCAGATGAGTCCGAGTTCCTTCACCTTCATACCCCAGATCAATCCGAGTTCCTTCACCTTCATACCCCAGATCAGCCCCAGTTCCTTCACCTGCATATCCCAGATCAGCCCCAGTTCCTTCACCTTCATACCCCAGATCAGCCCCAGTTCCTTCACCTTCATACTCCAGATCAGTCCGAGTTCCTTCACCTTCATACCCCAGATCAGCCCCAGTTCCTACACCTTCATACCCAAGATCAGCCCCAGTTCCTTCACCTGCATACCCCAGATCAGCCCCAGTTCCTTCACCTTCATACTCCTGATCAGCCCCAGTTCCTTCACCTTCATACTCCAGATCAGCCCCAGTTCCTACACCTTCATACCCCAGATCAGCCCCAGTTCCTACACCTTCATACCCCAGATCAGCCCCAGTTCCTACACCTTCATACCCCAGATCAGCCCCAGTTCATACAACTTCATACCCCAGATCAGCCCCAGTTCCTTCACCTTCATACCCCAGATCAGGCTCAATTCCTACACCTTCATACCCCAGATCAGCCCCAGTTCCTACACATTTTTACTCCAGATCAGCCCCAGTTCCTACACTTTCATACCCCAGATCAGCCCCAGTTCCTGCACCTTCATACCGCAGATCAGCCCCAGTTCATACAACTTCATACCCCAGATCAGCCCCAGTTCCTTCACCTTCATACCCCAGATCAGGCTCAATTCCTACACCTTCATACCCCAGATCAGCCCCAGTTCCTACACATTTTTACTCCAGATCAGCCCCAGTTCCTACACCTTCATACCCCAGATTAGCCCCAGTTCCCACACCTTCATACCCCAGATCAGCCCCAGTTCCTACAACTTCATACCCCAGATCCGCCCCAGTTCCTTCACCTTCATACTCCAGATCAGCCCCAGTTCCTTCACCTTCATACCCCAGATCAGCCCCAGTTCCTGCACCTTCATACCGCAGATCAGCCCCAGTTCATACAACTTCATACCCCAGATCAGCCCCAGTTCCTTCACCTTCATACCCCAGATCAGGCTCAATTCCTACACCTTCATACCCCAGATCAGCCCCAGTTCCTACACATTTTTACTCCAGATCAGCCCCAGTTCCTACACCTTCATACTCCAGATCAGCCCCAGTTCCTACACCTTCATACCCCAGATTAGCCCCAGTTCCCACACCTTCATACCCCAGATCAGCCCCAGTTCCTACAACTTCATACCCCAGATCAGCCCCAGTTCCCACACCTTCATACCCCAGATCAGCCCCAGTTCCTACACCTTCATACCCCAGATCAGCCCCAGTTCCTTCACCTTCATACCCCAGGTGATTGCTCATTTTCTGCACCTTCACACCTCAGATCAGTTCTAATCCTGCACCTTCACACCTTGGGTGATCCCCTATTTCTTGTACCTTCACACCGTGAATGATCCCCTATTACTTGCACCTTCACACCTTGGATGATCCCCTATTTCCTGCACCTTCAGACCTTGGATGATCCCCTATTTCTTACATCTTGGATGATCCCCTATTTCCTGCACCTTCACACCTTGGATGATCCCCTATTTCTTGCACCTTCACACCTTGGATGATCCCCTATTCAATTCTTATACATTTATACCCCGGATCAGGCTCAATTTCTACACCTTCATATCCCGGATCAGGCTCAATTCCTACACCTTCATACCCCAGATCAGCCCCAATTCCTACCCCTTCATACCCCAGATCAGGCTCAATTCCTATACTTTCATACCCCAGATCAGGCTCAATTCTTACAGCTTCATACCCCAGATCAGGCTCAATTCTTACAGCTTCATACCCCAGATCAGGCTCAATTGCCAAAAGTTTACACCTCAGATCAGCCTCAATTCCTGCATCTTCATGCCTCAGATCAAACCTACTGCATGCATTTCCACAATTCCTGTACCATCACACTTCAGATCAGCCTCAATTCCTGCGCTTTCATACCTCAGATCAACTTCAATTCCTGCAGCTTTAGACCTCAGATCAATCTAGATAGCTGAATGTTCACACTTCAGATCAGGCTCAATTCCTGCAACTTCATGCCTCAGATCAAACCCAGTGCATGCATTTTCACACTGCAGATCAGGTCCAATTCCTGCACCTTCACACCTCAGATCACCCCAATTCCTGCACCTTCACACCTCAGATCACCCCAATTCCTGCACCTTCACACCTCAGATCAGCCCCAATTCCTGCACCTTCACACCTCAGATTAGCCCAATTCCTGCACCTTCACACCTCAGATCAGCCCCAATTCCTGCATAAGCACACCTCAGATCAGCCCCAATTCCTGCAACTTCACAACTCAGATCAGCCCCAATTCCTGCACCTTCACACCTCAGATCAGCCCCAATTCCTGCACCTTCACACCTCAGATTAGCCCCAATTCCTGTATCAGCACACCTCAGATCAGCCACAATTCCTGCACCGTCACACCTCAGATCAGCCCCAATTCCTGCACCTTCACACCTCAGATCAGCCCCAATTCCTGCACCTTCACACCTCAGATCAGCCCCAATTCCTGCACCTTCACACCTCAGATCAGCCCCAATTCCTGCATCTTCACACCTCAGATCAGGCTTAATTCCAGCAGCTTCAGACCTCAGATCAATCTAGAATGCTGAACGTTCACACCTCAGATCCGCCCCAATTCTTGAATCTTCATGCCTATGATAAACCCCAGTTACTGCACCTTCACACCCCAGATCAGCCTAATTCCCAAACCTTCACACTTCAGATCAAAACTAATTTCTGCTCCTTAACATCTCAGATCTGCTTCAATTTCCCATCTTCACACCTCAGATTAGTACCAATTCCTGCACCTTCAAACTTCAGATAAGCTCCAATCCCTGGACCAGATTTCTGCATCTTCACATCTTGGAAAAGCCCCAATTTCTACACCTTCAGCTCAGATCATCCCCAATTCTTTCACCTTAAGATCCCAGGTGATCGCTCATTTTCTGCACCTTCACACCTCAGATCAGTTCAAATCCTGCACCTTCACACCTTGGATGATCCCCTATTTCTTGTACCTTCACACCGTGGATGATCCCCTATTCCCTGAACCTTCACACCTTGGATGATCCCCTATTTCCTGCACCTTCACACCTTGGATGATCCCCTATTTCCTGCACCTTCACACCTTGGATGATCCCCTATTTCCTGCACTTTCACACATTGGATTTTCCCCTATTTCTTACACCTTGGATGATCCCCTATTTCCTGCACCTTCACACCCTGGATGATCCCCTATTTCCTGCACCTTCACACCTTGGATGATCCCCTATTTCTTGCACCTTCACACCTTAAATGATCCCCTATTTCCTGCACCTTCACACCTTGGATGATCCCCTATTTCCTGCACCTTCACACCTTGGATGATCCCCTATTTCCTGCACCTTCACAACTCAGATAAGTTCAAATCCTGCACCTTCACACCTTGGATGATCCCCTATTTTCTGCACCTTCACAACTTGGATGATCCCCTATTTCTTACACCTTGGATGATCCCCTATTTCCTGCACCTTCACACCTTGGATGATCCCCTATTTCCTGCACCTTCACAACTCAGATCAGTTCAAATCCTGCACCTTCACACCTTGGATG